>NW_015150620.1:585026-607380 GCF_000732505.1 Cyprinodon variegatus
GCTTAAACTCATTTAAAAAAATAGCAAGTTTGGGAGATGATTTAGCAATTCTACATTTATGAATGAAAAACTTAGCTAGACGTACAATTGTATTAGTGCAGAGCTCATCACCCTTACTTTGCAATATTAGGCCAAAAGTGACATCGTCCCTGGAGATAAAGGTTGGGAATGAAGATAGCTGTTGTTTAATCCATCTATGCAAATCACACCAAAATGTTTGCAGCACTGAACATGAGCAGAAAACATGGTCCGTTGTGGAATGCCTACTTCCTGTTTTTTCTATGAATTTTGCAGCCATAGAGCTGTTTAAAGGGGCCGTTCACAAATGTCAACATTTCAACAAATTAGTTCATTGTTCCGTTGATTTATTTAATGACCTGCACTGTAAACATGTTTTAATAAAGAAGCTTGTATGCGAGTTTATTTTAAGGGGAAGGTGGGGGTTTGGGTTTCTAAAGTGTATGTTTTGTAAAATTGCTAAAATTATACAAATTGTAAAGAATCCCTAATTGTTTTTGGAGTAAATACGAAAAAAGATATGTTGAATTGGTTTTGATAACTTCTTAATTATTCATTTTATTTTTTTTTAAATGGATTAATAATAATAGAACTTTATTGATCTCACACTGAAGAAATGCATTCTCTGCAATGCGGGGTAAAGGGTCTTACTCAGGGACCCAGAGTGGCAGTCTGTCGGAGATGAACTCAGAACCTCTGGGACCCAAGCACAATCCTCTATCCTGGAGGCCACCACTCCCAATTACGTGACAATTATATGATAGTGGAATCCTTAATGCAGACAGTTTTAGATACTGAAAACTCCTAATTTCCTCCTGCATGGTAAGTAAAGTAATATAAATTATTAATTAAGATAATAGATGTTTTTTGTTGTCTGATCATATGGTACTTTATGCTTTGAGCTGGATCCAGCTGATATCCAATCCAGGGACCTGATCCTAACCCTCTAAATATATAGATTTTGTCACCTATCATGCAAAAATGTACATGGGTCAAGCCATAGTCGCAAAATTAATAGTATAAAAATTAATCATAGATTTTTTTTCTTATGAAAACATCTAAAAAACGCAATGAAAATGTATTTAGCCTCTTAAAAAAATCTACATGAATTCTAGTGGAGCCTATTGCTTGCGGTAGTGTTCTAGCCTACTTAGTATATATAATCTATTCTTTCTGTACAGGCTGCTGTACTATTAACCACTGGGTGATTATTAGAGAACATTAGTGACCAAATAGCATCATGAATTTGAAAGAACAGTGTATGGGATAGTTGTAAACATACCAATACATGTTATCCACCTAGGTAAAGAGTTGAGATTGTAAAACATTAGAGAGAAAGCCATTAGTTTGGAAAAAGCACCTGTGGATATTCAATTCAATTCAGTTTATTTCTATAGCGTCAATTCACAACACATGTCATCTCATGGCACTTTACAGTTCACCAGATCATACAGTCAAATTGATGCAAAGTTTTCTATCTAAGGAAAACCAGTTGATTGTACAGACTCATTGACTTGGATGTAATCCCTCACACTAAGCATGCTTGTAGCGACAGTCGAGAGGAACAACTCCCTTTTAACAGGAAGAAACCTCCAGCAGAACCAGGCTCAGTGTGAGCGGCCATCTGCCGAGGCCGACTGGGGTTCAACGAGACAGAAGCAGAGATACAAAAAGCAGCTGTAAAAGGTGGCCCCGTCCAGGAAGCACACAGCCAGGCAGACAAGCTCTGAGCCAACTCCCATTTCAGAGGATGAAGAGAGCACATCCAGCCAGTCACAGTCAGAGAAACAGGAACACACCGGGAAAAACAGGCCAATCTCCAACATCTATAAACAAAGGTGTTGATGGCAGCAGCACAGCTGATATTTCGCTCCAGGGTGGTGTCACAGCCAAACTGGAACAGACGAGACAAAGCTACTTTGAGAAAAGGCAGAAAGAGCAAAACGTTAGAGATTAAACTACAGCGAACATGTGGAAGAAAATGCTCTGGCTACACAATACCAGAATGTAACTGCTTAGTTTGCATAAAAAGTTCCCCATGTGACAGAAAACTAACACTAACAATGGAGCTGGAGACATTTATCTTATGGAAAGACTTTTATTCAGCAGTTTCGGCAGTTTTGACTGAGTGTGCTGGACCTAAAAACAGGGAAGTGAGCGGTTTTGAGCCATATGGATTTGTCATCATTTAAATTCAACATAAAGTCAGGTCTATATATGACCTTTCTGCATATTGATTTGAAACAGTTTATTTAGCTTTTATCAATCTCTATTGTCTTGGTTCTATGGCGTCTCCACACTCTACATGGAAACACGTGTTGACCAACTGATAGCCATTTTCACCCACAGCTTAAACAGATCCATGGATCAATGTATGGTCTGCTTTAGTATTAAATGCTCCACCATAATCCGGCACTTACTCTTCATGCTGCACCGCCTCAGCCACCCAGGGAAAGACATGATCCTGTTTGTGGGTATCAGCTTCGCTTTCAGAACCAGCACGCTCCACTTTTTAGTGGATCACAAGTTTCCTAGCTGACCAGCAGCGCCTCAGCAGACAGGTATTTGAGACTCCTGAAGTTTGAAAATTGAAGTTAAAGTTCATTGTTCTGAAACTGGATAGCAACAACTCTGCATGCAGTCTAGCAGTGGACTGGCTGGTCCATTGCTAGGTTCAAAACCACCTGAAGCAAACCTGCTGAAAAGGAGGGAGATGAGGGTAAACTTCAGCTTTTTAGACAGCAAACGAATATTTACATTCCATAAAGTGCAGCAGCAATCAAATGTAAACAGTATAGGAGAAAAAACATTGTGCAAAAAAAACACATTGATATGGAAGTTCAGAGCATAAATATATATGGTACAAATATGCAGTATTTTGGTACTGGTGTGATGCAGGGCCTGTGAAATGATTTGGAGTTACTAAAGTTGACTAAAGACAAAGTCACCTTTCTTTGTGTCATCAGGAGAATGACAAAGCTGTCCCTGTAGCAGCCAAGCTGACCTCATAATGAGGAATTCTTCTATTTCTTACATGTCGTAACAGGTAGTTGTGTTGTTTTTACTAAATCATTACTTCCTAATTCTGGGGCTTTTAAAGGAAGCACTCGACTTCCAGAGAAATAAAAAATAAACATACTAGACATTACTAGTGGTTTGTGTGCAGCATTTGGGATTTTTTAAAAGTTTTATTAAGTATTAGAAAAACTAATAGCTAAATGTGTTTTTCAGGCTTGTATTAGGATGTTTCATTTGTACCAACAGTGTTGGTGTATTGCACAGTTCAGATAAAAAGTGCTGATCGTTTTATTTCCATAGAATTTGTGACTGAATTATGTAAAATTGACTTTTTCTTGTATAACCTTAGAGTATTTATCTGGTTCTGCTGGTGGTTTCTTCCTGTTAAAGGAGAGTTTTTCCTCTCCACTGTCGCTACAACCAGGCTTGGTGTGAGAGATTGCCTTTGAGTCAATGAGTTGATGCAATGAACTGGTTTTCCTTAGAAAATTTTGAATCATTTTGGCTATATGATATGGTTGTATTTTCTCTGTAAAGTGCCTTGAGAGGACATGTGTTGTGAATTGGCACTACAGAAATTAACTGAATTGAATTACTTGATTTAATATTAAGTACATTTTTTGGTTTACTAACATATAGCGAAAGCATTCTGTTACTTTTAATTTATTACATTTTTAAAAGTGTATTCTTTCACCCTTTCCCTCATACTGGATTTCTAAAATGAAATCTTACTTTCCATTTTAAAGTCCCCCAACCATCTGTTGTCAAACTGAGAAGCTTTACAGACTGGTCAAAAAATTGAAAATATTACACTATGCCAGTGTAAAAAAAACAAAACAAAAAAAAACTATACACTATACAAATGTGCCACTTTAAATGTCTTAATTTCAAGATTAATATAAAGCACATAATTTGGGGCCATAAAACATTGACTTACTTTTAAAAGCTTTGAACCTTCTGTGTCACTTTACTCTAGATACACAAATTATTGCATTAAAATATACAGAGTAACATCAAAAGGCCTCTTGAATTTATTTTATTTTTTAAGATCCATGTTGGAGGAAAAGAGCAACTTATGGTTGCGAGCTGCAGGTTAAATACCCTGATCTACATTAAATTAAATGGATTAATTTCGGCTGAATGAGACCTGCCAACAGTGCACAATCAAATTAGCAGAGAAGACAGCAGAGAGAACAGTGCAGTGTCACAATCTCCCACAAAAACCTGTCTGGCCATTGAAAGATGTAAAGAAACACATTCTTCAGATTCTTTTGAGTTACATCCGGGACAACTCTCAAGTAAGAAAAACACATGAGCTCATATATCCTTTAACTCAACCAAGAGAAAAGAAAAAGGTTTATGCATTTGAAGATAAATTCGATGGCCAAAACAAAAAGGTTGGCTTTTAAAATGGCTGACTTTGAACAAACCTAATTTTAACATTTAGATTTAACCTTAATCTAACCTGGAATGACTCACATGCCGAGAAGTTGCAATTAAAAAGGTTACTTAACTGTCATGAAAGAGAGAAGATATTTGGCACTCAGACCCCGGCAAAAGAGAATTAATATGTGATCTGATGTTTGGTTTAAGAAGGAATTAGTTGGTGGCACTGCTGCTTTGCAGCAAGAAGGTTTCGGGCTTGATTCCCGGCCCATGGTCTTTCTGCATGGAGTTTTTATCTTCTACCTGAGCATGCATACATTCTCTCCGGATACTCAGGCTTCATCCCACAGCCCAAAAACATGGCGGTTAGGTTGATTGGCTTCTCCAAATTTTCTTAGGTGTGAGTGTGTGCGTGAATGGTTGTTTGTCCTGTGTTGCCCTGCGATGGACTGGTGACCTGTGCAGGCTGTACCACACCTCTCACCCGTAGACAGCGGGAGATAGGCACCAGTGACCCCAACTGGGATTAACCATGATAAAAAATGGGTGGATGGAGGATCATCAACCCTCCCTGCTGGTTAATTGTTCAATGTAATCATTTATTTGTGTGTTTATTTTCACACCTGCACTATAAATGCATACCACTCCAGTTTTACCATCAAGGTGTCCACTGACATCTGTATAAATGCAAATTGTGGATAGAAACACTTTTCTAGTGTCATTGGACCTCAGTTTTGCCCTCAACACTGTTGATCACTCCTTTCTATAAGAGTGTCTGAAGAAGTGGGTCAGCCCTTCTGGTACAGTTTGAATCTTACTGGAAGGACAGGGACTTTTTTGCGTAAGTAGGTAAATTTTAACCATCATGGCGACTCAATTCATTATCAATTTCCTGACCCAACGATTCAATTATTTTCAATACTCCAGATTCCGCCATGTCTCTCTTGCCCACTGTTTACAGTGTGTGTGCAAGCGGAAAGAGAGTAGTGGCTAAAGGAAGTGAGGTAGGAGGGCAAAATAGGTTTATTGCCACCATAGCACGGGAGTCAGAATTAGGTGTAGGAGCAAATGAAAATAAAAAAAAACAAACATGAATGGATAATCTTGCTGACATGTCGATGCATCGAATCGTTGGCTGTTGGAATGATGCATTGATACAAAACGATTATTATTTACACCCCTAGTAACTTCACATCACTAACCACAAAACCTATATATAAGGTTTCCCAAGGGTGCATCTAGGAGAGCCTCCAATTTAATATCTACAAACAATAAGATACCATCACAATGCTGATGATTTACAAGTTATCTTTAAGTGTCACCGGGTAACTGTGAACCCATTCAAGAGCTGAGTAAATACTTAAAAGAAACTAATGCATGGATGGGCCAAAACATTCTCTAGTTGAATAAAAACAAAATTCAAGTTATATATACACCAGAGGAGGCGCAATTAAATTGAGAAGCTTGAAATCTGGATGTAGTGATGGACCTTCAGAAGTACATAAAGACAGGAAAAAGGTCCTTATATCACCTACAGAACATTTCCAGGATTAAATGAGAAGGATGTCTAAAATCAAATGAATGTGTTGTCTTTAGTAGAACTGACTGCTGCAGCCGTGTTTTCACAGCCACTGTTGATCCTAAATGATGCTGCCCGCACCCTCACTAAAAATAAGAAAATGGGGCACATCACCCAACTTCTAAAATGCTCACTGGCTGTATTTTAAAGAGCAGACTGAACTTTTTCAAATTTAGGATCACTAAATGACTGAGCACTAACAGACTTCTTGCCAGAGTACTAGCAGCCTAGACAAATGAGGTCTATCGGCTCAAGCCTACCTAGAAGCAGAACCAAATAATGATGCAGTTCTTATATTCGACTGATCTGGAATGAAGTTCAAGAAGATTGTAAATGTTCTGACTTACTGAGTTCTTTTAAATCAAGGTTAAAAACTAATTTGTTTGGAGTTGCCTTCCTATGTTTTATTCAAACTGTTAACTGAAACATAATTAGTTTAAGTTTATAATGTTTATATTATAAATCTTCTTTTCCTGCCTATTTAATGTCACTGTAATTTACTCTTTTGAGTTTTTTTTTCATATGTTCTATTCATTTATAGAAATGTTACATGTCTTGTCACTAATTTGTGTGATTCAAATAAATAATAATAAAAAAAAAATGATCTTGCCCAATCCCTAGAAGTGTCACCTTTTATTACTAAGCCCTAAGCACGTTTTACTGCACCTGACTGTCATTAAAAAATAGTTTAAAAGTTTGACATCTTGCATAAATTGGATTTTTTTTTTTTTTTTTTGCTGAAGACAAACTCTTCCCTACTGCCACATTCACTGATCTAGATGCTCACCTAATTTACATCTATGGAAATATTGACCTTTTTAACTTATATTTAAATGTCATAAAACTCTAATCCATCTTTTCTCTCTAAAACAGTCAGCTTGTGTTATATTCTTACAATTAAATAGTTTCAAGGTTTTCACAGTAGGTTTACTCAGATGTATTTTTGAAATTGTAGAAATGTATCCTGCATATTAGTTTTTGTGACTTCTAATTTTTTTAGTTTTTTTTTTTTTTTTCCAGGCAGGAGAATAAATAATACCGTCTCTTATATCTTCAGATGTTTTTTCATCTGCCACAGTGCAAGTTGGGTGTTGTTATTTATCCAATCATAACACCTTACACTTTCATCCCAGCGCTTGTTTTAAAGGCTGTGCCGATAGTTCCCTTCACCCACTTTAGAGACATTTCCTGGTTTCGCTGGAAGACAGCAGTTTAAAGTGGACGTCAGTGCCTGACCACGGTCTGCCTTGCCTTGTATGCTTGCCTCATCGTGTTTCAGAGGAAGAGGAGTGTTTGTGGGAAGCGCTTCTCCTAAGCGCATGTTGCGACACATCCAGGAACATTTTAACTCTCTCGCAAAGACTCCCGACCAACGCTCAGCGCTGCGCTCTTCTGGAAACTGTGGCGGTGGGTTATTTTTCAACATATACAACACGGGACACCTACTTTTTTATATATATATAATGGAGTTAATCTGAAACACTGGAAACAATTTTTCCAAATCCAACTGTTCCCATTTTCGACTTTCACTTTTGTGCGCACTTTCAAAATTAGGCCTATGGCTTCTCTCCAGCTGCTTTTTCTCTTTGGATTCTTTGCGAGCGTCAAATCTGGTCTTGGTATGTATGTATGTAACAGCCGTTTGATGATAAATATTTACTAAAATGTTGTCAAAATCTAACTATAGCTTAACTGAATGTGTCGTGTAGAACTCAGCTGTACCTACGACTATGAAAAAGAGATGTTTTGCCAGCTGGCGGCCGAACAGTGCTCTCAATACACCCTAGACGTCACGGCTGCATATGAGTGAGTGTTTTGCTTTAGTTTTCTGGTTCATTTTACATGCTTATATATGAAATGTCTACAAATCTTTGTTTCTCTTTATAGTCAACACAGAAACAGCTGCTCTATGTGGCAGTGTGGCCATGAACAATGTTGCTGCTCACTGAATATTGAATTTGGACCTGGGGATTCTTGCACTGTAGAAGCCTTTAATGGAAGCGAAAAAGTGGATTCCAAGTGGATTGATAATACCCTGGAAATAAGTATGTAGAGGTTTTTAAAAGTTGAAAAGCTCTGCTATACACAGACTAGAAGCAAACTAAAAAAGCTCACGCCTTTTCTCTGTCCTTACAGTAAAGCCCAAAGCTCCAACTATTGTCTCGGTGGAAAAAAAGGAGAGAAACTTTGTTGTCAAATGGAGGACAAACATGAATCCCATACTTGATCCACTGATTTTTAAATTGACTGTCTCTAAAAAAGAAGACAAAGAAATAGTTGTAAGAGATTCCTAATGGGTCCTTTGTGTTTGGTTCTGTTTATGCACTATTGTTTTTTTTGTTGTTGACAAAAAAATATCAACCGCAAACACTTTCTCTTTCATAACAGTTTTCTAAAGAGGTCAACGCAGCTAAAGACAATAATCTGCAGAGGTATGAAATAAATGGGAAAGAATTGGAACCAAATACGGCATATGTTGTCCGAGTGCAGAGCAAAACAAATTTGAGTGGTATCTTCAGCAACACAAGTAACGAGATGGAGTTTGAAACCCGTAAGTCTTACTTTATGTTCAAAGTTTAAGTTTTCTCTCTGTGACAAAGAGGTTTAGTTAGTCCCTTATTCTTTCTTCTGAATCTTTGTAATTCTTAAATTTAAACATTATTTTGCAACTTTGACTTTCACTTACTATCCCGGGTTTGTTTGTGTTAGCATTATGTTGCAGTTTCCATCTACTTATGTTTAGGTTAAAGCTATTACTTCAGGATTATTGGATGAAATTGTATATTTTATTTCAAAATATATTCATGGCATTTGTTTTCCTTTTTACTCACCATTGTTTAAGTATTTCCTACTAAATTGACTAAATGATGTCATCCATTACTTTGCTGGGTTCTACCATTTAGAGGGTTTCCTTTAGAGTTATGCTTTGTTTGTTTTTCTTTAAAGTAACTTTTTGAGTTATCTAGTTTCACACTGTTTATTTTGCAGACTCTTTTTTTATGTAGATGAGTTTGTAAATTAGATTAAGTTTATTCTTGTTTCTCTGTTTAAACTTTTTTTTTTTTTTTTATGAGTTTGCAAATAAGATTAATTTTATTCTTGTTTCTCTGTTTAAACTTTTTTTTTTTTTTTTTTACCTGTTTAATTGAGGCTTGGTCCACTCAAGTGCAGGTGTGTTGCCACTTGATTATATAAGCCGAGGAAAATGTTTTGTCTGAGAGAAAAGGAATAAAAGACAACAGAGAAACTGGAACCAGTGGCTGAAGCTGTTTTTTTTTTTTTTTTGGTTCAGCTTATTAACCCTCGACCAAACTGCTTCACACTCTCCTTAAATAAATATTTTAGATGGGACATTATACAATAAAAATAAACTTTTATTGTTTCTGAGTAATAAAAGGAATAGTAAAAAAAAATAGATGGTAAATGGCAGTTTCTAATGCAAATCTGCCCTCACAAACCTTTAAATCAACTCATCATTTATTTCAGAATATTATCATTTCTGAAAAAGAGAATTATTAAATGTATCATTCTGTACTTCCAGCTGTTGTTCCTCTTACCATAATAAAGATATTTTTAAATACTATGATACCAAAACATTAGATTCAAATCAAACATTAAAAGTTATTTTTTGTTTTTTTTTAGCCCAGTGAAATTAATTTGACCAAGAAAGCCTCAGAGGCATCCCTTCATGTTAGTATTTGCAGATATCTGATGTAATAAAGAACAGCAATGTGTTAGGAGAATAGTGCTAATGCTTTGTTTTTTTTTTACTTGGACATAGAGTATATTTGAACTATAAGGCATTGTTTTGATGAGATCGGATTCATACCCCCCCCACAAAACAGACCACTGAGACGTTAACATTGGCCTGTATGTCTCAGCTGGTGTATTTACAGGATTTCTAACTCTGACTTTTCATTTGTCACCTCACAGCTGCTTCCTTTCAAACGTTGTACCTTGGAATTATTATTGCCCTCAGTGTACTTGGCATCATTTTGTTTGTCTCTGCTTACACCTGCTTTGTAAGGTAAGCCTTGAAGCCTTAATGACAAATTTGTCTTGTGGCTGTATTGACTTAGACTTAGACAGACTTTATCATCATATTGTACACACAGACTGTATACAAAAAGAAATGTCGTACAGTACAGCTCTCAAGACATTTTCATTTTTTAAAGTGCAGCCGTGGTAAAAATTGACTCACATGCTTTTCTTTCCTCAGTATCCTAACTTTTGTGCTTTGTCCACACTTATTCATAATTTTTTTTAGGATTAAAAGGAAATGGTGGGATAGTTTTTCAGACCCAAAAAAACTTCTTATGCCAGCCATGATGCCACAGGTAAGATTCTATTTTGGGCTTTTTTATTTCAGCTAATTTGACCAAAAGCATTGAGAGTGACACATATAGCCAGAGTATGGCTAAAATGCAGAACTGGTCATGGGCATTTGAGGTGTGTTGGCCCCCCTCCCTGAGGGGGCGCTAGCACTTTTCAGGTGAGGTGCATTTTAAGGAAGAAAATAAACTAAAAAAAAAAAAGTATTTTATCATATTTCTCTACATATGATTTTTTTTTTTATTATTTATGTTTTACTACCTTTCTTTATTTTTATTACCTTTGCTTTGTATTTGTTCATGCCCCCGGTGGATAAAGTTATCTATAATTACTCTGTATTCTCAGGAGTATAGTCATTTGGTTTCCTTCTAACAAAGAAGGAAAAAAGCCTTTTAGCATATAGCCAGCTAAGCTATAACCTATGGCAAGCCCACATCTAAATAGGTGTGAGAATGCAGTGTTTCTGTGTTAAAATGATCAAAAAACAAAGGGGGAATATGGACTGACGTATCACCGATGTTATACGTAAAAGCGCATGCCTGCAGATATGTGTTGCTATGCTTGTCCCGATCCGATCCACGTATCGGATCGGGACGCCGATATTGGCAAAAAAATGCGTATCGGCAAAGCATGTAAAATGCCGATCCAGACTGCCGATCCAGCTTTTAAAAAAAAATCCGGTCCGTATTTTCCAGTTTCGCCGATTGAAACGATCCATTCAACTATTTTGCGCCAGTGTTCCCCTGTTTTGCATTTTTATTAAAACTTACAGTAATACTTGCACCTTTAACTGTTTACGGTTTTACTGCTCACTGTGCAATTTCAGATTGCTATTCATAATTTTGTCCAGTTTGTGTTTATCTCTTAATAAACAGGTAAGTTTGTTGTTACCAAGCATTGTGTTTTATTCAATCTCACCTAATTTAGCTGGCTAGATGTTATCAAGAGTACTAAAACCCTTTTCAACATGAGTCTTACAACTAAGGCTAAATACTTTAACTTAAACTTAAATACATGCTCGGATAGGCTGGTATCGGCCAGTATCGGTATCGGATCGGAAGTCCAAAAACAATATCGGTATCGGATTGGAAGTGCAAAAACCTGGATCGGGACATCTCTATGTGTTGCCATAACTTTGCTCTTTGCAACCTTATATTAATGAAGAAAATAGGACTTAAAGCCAATTTATGCTTCTGACGCATAGCCTCTGCAACAATCAAATCTGTCTCTGTACCGTCGTCGCGCACTTGAAAAAAATCCTGACTACGCGTCGGACGGTCGGAAACCCATGCAGATCTGGGAGACAAAAAGCAGCTTTGATTGGTACTTGGTATGCCTTTCCGGCGGTCTGCGTGGTCGTCCCTCTCGATTCGGTGCCGGGGTGCGCCATTTTTAAAAACTGAGGAACAACTACAATGGACAATTACGACGAAAGGTTGTTCGGTCTTTTTGCCAACTCTATTAACAGAACCTGTTCCTCTTCGATGTCGAGCAACTCAAGATCCATCTCCGTGACCATGATATCTTGCAGCAAGCCATTGTTGTTTTGGAAGATAAACGCTCCCGCTGGCGCCGCTAAAGTTCTCGTGACCATCTGCCGAAGTATGATTGGAGTTCCTTTAGCAATCCTAATAGTACATTTTATTTAATAGTGTATTCAGAGCAACATTACACCAATAACAACAAGCTTAAAAACAACACACTAAAAGCTATGACCAGCAGCCAATTACAGAGAATAGGCCCCTTTTAACAGATGGGAAGTGAGTTTAGTGTTAAACAAAGGAAGGATGTCGAGGGTGAAGCAGACTTCTCGGAATTACAATATACGTATATTCTTTGTCTACTGTGGCTGTTTTGTTTTATATTCTGTCTTTTCATGCATTGTTTCCTGTTGCTGTCTTTCTCTCTCCCTATAGTTTTTATCCTGTGTTTCTTTTCCACCTTCCTTTCTGTCTCTGTGTCCATTGCATATGATTTTACTCCCTAAATAATATATAATTAATTTCATTTAAAAAAGTTTCATATACAAGTACCAAGCAGAATCTTATGGCAACAGTCATAATGGCCTGGGTGTGAAAGCAAATCTGTTGGGCTATCATCTAGCTCTGGGACATTTATTCCCAGTGCCATATTAGCAAAACAAGCCAAAAGAAGAGATGAAAGTGATGAGGCTATCGATAAGAATATACACAGAGTGCAGGCAAAAGGAGAGATGAAGATGATTGTTATTATGCAGATAAAAACAGAATGGGCAATGTTACTGATGTGAGAGATGAAAGGGTAGAGCCCTATTGGAATAAAACCCAGAAAGGGAGAATCTGAAACCTTTCAGTAAAACAGATTTGGTTCTACAAGTGTGATCTCAGCTCAATGATAATCTTAATGAAGTTAGAGATAAACCATGACTTTATTTCAGGTAAGCGTTACGTTAGGGAGAATGGTGGAAGTTTTGAATTTGGCTCACAAGAACTATAGAGCTGGGTGTCATCAACATAATGATGAAAACAATGTGAAATGTACAAGAAGACACTGAAAAGGGCTAAGGGCAGACTATACTTCTGCAACCATACACAAAAATTGTCGCTTGGGTGTGGTCGTGAACCAGTTTTGCTGGTATGCCTCTACACCGTCGGTCTGAAATTTCTAGGGATGCACACCAGTTTACATCCATAGCTCAAGGGGAGCCTATTCGAGAACTCGCGAGAACTTCGGCAGCGTCAGCGGGAGTGTTTGTCTTCCAAAACAACAATGGCACGTCTGCAAGATATCACGGTCACGGAGATGGATCCAGAGTTGCTCGACATCAAAGAGGAACAGCTTCTGTTAGTGGAGTTGGCAAAAAGACCGAACAACCTTTCGTTGTAGTTGTCCATTGTAGTTGTTCCTGAGTTTTTAAAAATAGCGCGCCCCGGCACCGAATCGAGAAGGACGACCACGCAGACAGCCGGAAAGGCATATCAAGGACCAATCACAGCTGCTTTTTGTCTGTAAACATCCGCTTGAGATCTGCGCGGGTTTGCGACTGTCCGACGCGTAGTTAGGAATTTTTTTGAAGTGCGCAACGACGGTAAAGAGACAGATTTGACGGTTGCAGAGGCTATGCGTCAGAAGCATAAATTGGCTTTAAGTCCTATTTTCTTCATTGATATCAGGTTGAAAAGAGCAAAGTTATGGCAACATATCTGCAGGCATGCACTTTTACGTATAACATCGGTGATACGTCAATCCATATTCCCCCTTTGTTTTTTTATCATTTTACACAAACACTGCATTCTCACACGTATTTAGATGTGGGCTAGCACAGAGACAGATTTGATTGTTCCAGAGTTTATGTGTCAGAAGCATAAATTGGCCTTTAGAATATGGGCCCCAGGACAGAGGGGCTTACCGGCTATGATGGAGAATTGATGTAAGGCAAATTAGAAAGATGGCAGAAATGATCATAGTTGTTTGGATCTAGGCTGGATGTGTTCTGTTTAGAAGAGGATAGGAACAATTCTAGTAGTAAGTAATGAAGTGAATGATAGCAGTTATGAAGGGATTGAGAGCTTGATGACAGTTAGTGTTGCACCAATACTGATACCAGTATCGTGTGGGGCCCTGCACTAAAATGGTGGCATTAGAATCTGGCAAGTACCAACAAATAAGGCACCGATAACATTTTGAGAGCCAAAAGTTTATTCAATTAGTGTCAACCATTCCAGGTAGGCAATACAAATTTCTACTGGATTCACTTTGTATTAGTCATTTTCCTGCTTCACAAAGGTAGGCAGCAGCTTGACAAAGCCATGATGGCAATTATTTTACATCCAAGTAGTATACAGTTCTTCATATACACACACACACATCAATTTCAAACAGATATCGGTATGGCATCTGTATCGGCCAATACTGCTCAGCCAGGTATTGTTTCGGGGCCAAAAAATGGCATTGGTGCAACACTCAAGGCAGGACTTGACTGGGCAGCTGGGGTGGATTTAGCAAAGAAGTAGAAGACTTAGATTTAATATGTGATGTCAGAAATGTAATAGATGCTTGGAAAGTGAAAACTGGAAATGGTTGACTAAGTGGGAGGATTTCAAGATTTTACATTACGATTTGTGCTTTTCATTGCAAATTTTTTTAGATCACCTCATAACCTCAAAGGAGACCATCTTTATGTCTGTAGTGTTCATCTGGAGATATTTTAATAGATATTTTAATGGAGCCTGATTTTCCCTTACTGTAAGGTCAGTCCACAGTTGATTGGCAGTAAGCAGCACAATTTGAAGGAGGGAGAAGGTGCGTTCCTCTATTCTCCATACATTAGGACTTTAAAGTGTGTGACATTACTTTGTAGTTTAAGAACAAAAACATATTAAAACCTTGGTAAACACTGATACTCGGTTCCCCTTAAAGTTGTGTTTCTCTAACAACTTTGCACCATCCTGACTGGAAAACATGTGAATGGTTGTTATAAGCTTGCTCATGTTCCTGGTGTAGTGTGGTGTTCTTAGCTTGCAGCTTGTGCTGAACATGCCCCTGCCCGGAGCCAGCCAGAATGAGGGGAAAATCACATAATATAAAAGCTGCAGACGCTATAAAGGATAGCTCATTTTCTGCACGGAATGTCAATGCTTCAAGCATGAGAACTTTAGTCAGCAGTTTCTGATCTAATAAATTGTTTACGTTTCAGGTTCTAAAACCTTCACCTATCACCCCCTCAAATATCTGGATTGATACGCCAAAACCAAACGACGACGATCAGACGTAAATACTGCTACTATGGTAATCATTTTGTTTGTGTGTGAGATTATGTTGGTGAGTAACCCTTTCTCCATGTTTAGGCTAAAAATGCTCCAGAACCAGAGAGAAGACGTCAGTATGGATTCTAACAGCTGTGGAATCAGCCCAGGCTCTTCAGATCCTTGTTATGGTCAGGCTGAACCTCCTGATCCCAAGGCTATCATTAATTATGCTCTGTGGAAAGCTTTAAACGGCTGCCTGCCAAAGAACCTTGGCTCGCCTTTCCCAAATTTGGAGCTTCCTGTTTCCCAGGATCAAAACATGCCAAATATAGTTTCAAGAGAAACAAGTGCTGCCTCATCAGGAATTGTCAATCGGAGCTATTTTATGTCTCTTCCCAGCCCCTCAAATCAGACTGTGGACGACGGCTCTGGAGTCAATTTCCCGGACGACTCCAGGTATTCGTGTAAAAGTGACACTGTGAACAATCCTGACCATCAGGCACTTGCTTTTTTACTTCTGGCACAGAAAGATACTTCACCTGCTGGGCGAGTAGACCAATCATATCAGCCATGCAAAGTAGATTCTAGTAGATCTATATATGACAGCTCCAGAGCCGAATTTCTAGTTGACCCTGGGTATTCAATTAAAAGCAACACTGTTTGCAGTCCTGACCAACAGGTACGTGCTTGTCCCCTTCCTGCTCTGAAAGATATCTGTTCTCCTGCGCGAGTAGTGCTGTCATATCAGCAATGCAATCCTGATCCTAAGAGATCTTCTTCTACAGAGGCCAACAGTGCATCCTCCAGCAGTACCACCACAGGGTGTGGGTTTGAATTCAGATTTGAGAGAAGTGATGAAGGGTCCATCAACTCTGAATTTAACAGTGAGATGTTTGTGCCTTCAGGGTCAGATTGCAGCATTAAAATTGCGGATGGCTACAAGCCATTTTCAAACAAGGTGGAAGAGTCCGATGTGATCATTTCAAACAAGGTGGAAGAGTCAGATGTGATCATTTCAAACAAGATGGAAGAGTCTGTGTTCATTTCAAACATGGTGGAAGAGTCTGATGTGATCATTTCAGAAAAGCAAAGCAGTGATCCTCTATGCGAGAACAAGAATCTAAATGAGGGAGTCTACAACATCCCTCAAACCAGCTTGATCCCAGGTTTGAATCAGTGGTTTGGTCCCAGTGGGTTTCCACAGACCCCACAGAAACTACATTTACCCATGATGCCTAATCACTCATCTGCCCCAGTACTGATTGATAGTGGATATAAATGCGTGTAGTTCACCAACTCTCTGGTTTTCAGGGAATATACTTTAGGGTGTGGAAGCTGCAGCAAAGCTGTCAGTTTGTAGTGCTGCTCCATCTAATGGTTAGAGCAGGAAATACTAGTAATGTTTTGTTTTTTTTTGTTTTTTTTAACCGCATATCCGATATTTTTTCCTTTGTTAAATTGTATCATCAGGGATTTCATTCCTTGACATCAATGGACCTCGGAGGAGATTCAAATAAGAAAAAATTTGGAAACTGCAATAGATATTTTTTTTATTTACTACTGTGTTCATATTTTTTAAAAGAGGCTTTATTTGTACAAAATGTAAATGTTTTTGTTTTTGCCTATACATGTGAGTGTACAGGTCTGCCTTATAGTATTTCTGTAAAAAAAATAAATAAATAAATGCGTGAGGAAAGCAGAGGAATGTCATGTTTCTGCTAGATGACATGTTCTATCTTCATTTTGTTCACCAAATAAACTTCATGTGTTTAGCATTGTACCAATGCTTGAATCTATCATTACTGAGTCCTTTAAAAAAGAAAAACACAACTTAAATAGATTTATGTGACAAAAACATGCTGTTGTAACATAAAACCTGGTCTGTTTAGTGTTTGGAAATTACTTCCTCATTGCTCTTCTCTGGAGCTAGGGTTCGTTTCTAGAGAAGTGTGCGTCACAGTCATCCAGTATGTTTGCTTTCACAAATAGCGAGGCAAAGATCTGCAACGATAAGGGATTACAGACTACTGGCCAAATGAAGCCAAGATTCTCGTTGTGATGCAGCAAATCCTTTAAATAATAAAGATTTTAAATCAGTTAAAAATGTATTTTGAAAATGATTCATTTATTTCATGTGCACTGGCTTGGTAATAAATGTTTCTATTAACAAGGAAGATTTCTGATTGTGTGTTAAGTTCTTAAATACGAACGCTTTTGAAAAAATGCTAATAAATCTACATCGTATGGCAAGGCTCTAATAGTATTTTATTTCTATCTAGTACTTTTAAGTGCTCAAACAGTTTGTAAGTTTGTAAACACATACCTCTGTTTTTTTATATTTGTCATATACAGTAGATGTGTCATGATGAGTTAAGAGTTAAATGCGTCACCAACTCTAAGGGCCTCTGAAAAATAAAAAAACAATCCAGAGCTTTAGTTCCAAATAACTAAACTTCTAATTATTCAACCTTTTGTAGGTGCAGCAAATGACTATTGCCTTCATGATCTAGGCAAAACAGTACCTAGTAACTAGGTATGGGTGAAAAGAAGAAAGATCAGTTAAACTTTACAATAACCATTTATTAATGGTAAAGGGACCAATTATTAATGATTAGCAGATAGCTTATTAATGTTTGATTCATTTATAAACTGCATCTAAACCATTTATAACAGCTAAATTGATAATTTATTAAGGTATTAAGCCCACTGATGTTAGGACAAGTCCAACATAACGGTATGTCCTTCCATTAGGAAAAATCATTCAGGGATTTGATGATGTTTCCCACCATCTGTTTGCTGATGATATCCAGTTTTACTTCTCCTTTAAGTCCTAAGAGATGCAGAAGTGAAGCTCTCTGCTGAATTTCCTTGTGCACGTTTAACAATGCCTTTGGTGAAAATTCCCTGCAAATAAACTCCAATAAATTCCAGGTATCCACCAGTATCTGGGTGACTTGAGTTTGTCTGCTGAACCAAGCCTTAGAAACCTAGGTGTTATTTTTAACAAAACATTGTACTTAGAGCACCACTCACAACTGCTGACAAGGAACTGTTTTTACCAACTGAGGAAAATCTCTAAACTTAAAACAATTGTGTCCAGAGATGATCTTGAAATGATTATCCACACCTTTGTGATTCCTGTTTAGACTACTGTTACAGTCTATTCCTATGTCTAAACAAAAAGGAGTTATCTCATCTTCAGCAGGTTTAGAACTCTGCGATGATGTTACTGACTAGTACAAACAGAAGGGCTCATATTAGGCCGATTATAAAAGATCTTCATTTGCTCCTAGTCTCTTTTCGGTTCAGGTTTAAAATCCTGGTGCTGACCTTCAGGGCTTTTAACAGTCAGGCTCCCTCCTACATTAGAGACTTGTTGTGTCCTTATACCCGCTCTCGCAGGCTGAGGTCTCAGGACCAGAACCTGCTCATGGTCCCTTGTACTCGTCACAGGACCAGGGAAGATCGCTCCATTCAGACGGTCGCACCAGTGTTCTGGAACCATCTTCCCCTTTCCTTGCGCTTACTTGATTCTGTTGATCTTTTTAAGAGTGAACTGAAAACCTATTTTTTAAAGAAAATATTTGAATTCTAGTAGATTAATGGCTGTTTAATGACCATGTTTTGTGACTGTACTGTATATGTATTTTTATTTGTATTGTAATTTTGTGAAGCACTTTGGGACCTTTATGTCTGTGAAAGGTGCTATATAAATAAACATTACTTACTTACTTATAACTAATTTAGATAAAAAATAAAGGCAAGGCTCAGGTCTTAGGTCTACAGATGTTAGAGTTAATGCTAAACTAACATGGCAGGGCAATATGATCTATTTACCTTTTGTTAATGGTCTTTAGAGGATGTTTAAAAAAAAAAAAGATAAAAAATGAGTAAACTATCTGTTCAACATTAATACATTTTCTCTTTTCCATTTATAAATAATGGGTATTGTAAAGTGTTGCCGAAAAATCTTAAAATTAATTTAAAACTATTGATAGAGGTACACGTCCTTTCTCTCAGTGTTAAAATCATAACAGTATTGCAATGGAACTCTAAGGTATACCAGCTATACAGAGAATTTAATAGTTTTTATACTGGAAGTTTTTAATTTAAGTCAGTTTTACAAAACAAATATTGAAGTTTGTTGATAGTGCAAGGTTTATAATTTGCTGTTTTTCAAACATTTTTGATGTTTCTGTCCAGAACTAAGGTCACTGTCAAAAGTGGCTCCAAGGTTCTGACCACCGCATACTTTCATCCTAAAATTTAACCTCAGTTTTTCACATTTTCCCAATAAAGGAATCTCAATTTTAAAATGAATAAAATTCAGTCACATCCATGACGTAAGAGATCTGCAAACATCTGATAGAGATAATTCTAATTTTATATAATCTACACAATGGTAAAAACTAATGGTACATCTTTATTTTCCTATACATATTCCAGAGAAAAAATGTTTTTAAAAAAAATTTAAGGGTTGGGGACGGAAGCTTTGGGGAATTAATAAAATTTCTTGGAAAAAACAAGGCAATGTCTTTAGGCTAAGAATAGTTTCATGCCATTTAATAGATTTAGAAAGGCCCACTTAGCTTGTTCTACAGGACCTCAAGGGCTCCCCTAAAGAAAGCAACACTTAATGGACAGGATATTCATTATCTCTAGTGCGGAGGTCTTTAACAGGGGGTCCGCGACCCCTAGGGGGTCCACGGAGGTACTGCATGGGGGTCACGAAAGTGTTTTTTTTTTTTTTTATGTTCTTCACTGCAATATTTTTCCACTAATTGAAATGTCTTTAAATCCACATTAATATGAATTCAACACACTGAAGTAAACAGATAAATGGAGGCAGAAGAAGTCTTTCAGTCATCAATACACATTCAGCAACACACAGGAGCTCTTTCAACCTGGGCACCGTTTCATTCACAACACCTGTCCCATCAACCAGGAATCAGAGTCTGATATACTTGAATAATCCCAGGGCGTTATAATTTTAGTTGCATTACTCTATATGTAATAGAGTGACTATAGGACCAGTTTGATAAAACACAATTTCATACAATATGTATAATTAGGGTTCCCCGCTCCATTTGCCATCAGTTTGGGGGTCCTTGGCCTGGAAAAGGTTGAAGACCCCTGCTCTAGTGTGATCTGTTATGCACAAAACATTTGCTTTATTTTACTGATGAACGGAAGGCTTGAGATCAGTATATTTCAGCGTGGTCTCTAAAACTGATTTTAGATGCCTTCAGGTGAGGTTTTTGGTGAATCAGAAAATATTTATTTTCCTGTAATAACATTTAACAACTCAAAAAACTTTAAACTCAAAACTTGCATAATAAAGCTCTAGTTACCCAGTTTTAAAACTTTGTAAATAACATATATGAACGGATTAAATTTGTAAGTTATTGTATTTTCACTTTGATAAAGATTTAGTCCATTTAACTGAAACTAAACTGTCTTAGTTACATATATGATGCCAATGACAACACAGAGACTCCCCCAATTAAGCTTTTCAAGGTTATTAGAGCATCTAGAAAACTGGGTCGGCCTTTCTGGTACAGTACTAGATTGGTTTAAATCCTGCCTGAAGGATAGATACTTTGATGTGTAGAGAACTTAAAATCAGAGACCACAGAAATCACATGCAGGGTTCCTCAAGGCTCCGTTCTGGGGCTCCTCCTGTTCATTTTCTATGTGCCCCTCTTAGCTCTTTTCTTCTGCTTTATTGTTTAATTCATATAAAGCAGTTTTCTATTCTCTGCACTGACTTTTGTTTTGCACATAGACATGCCTTGCTTCGCCTATTTATTCTATCCTTGATTATTTTATTAAGTTTGTATAAATTCCTTTATCTCAGTTGGGCTTGTAATGTTTTCTGTAAACCAATGTTGCAGCATGAGACAGCCTCATGAGCAACATTTGTACCGAATCACGTTTGCTCTACTTCCATCTGGTGTTCTTTTTGTGCATATGTTGTCACTCTTTCCTGTCACACACCTTTACACCTGTGTGTTGGAAAAATCTTATCAAACTAAAGAAATAGGCTTTACTGTTGCAATTTTATGTGTAGCATTAAAGATCCAACATATTCTAACATATTTAAGAACCTCAGCACTACTTTTAACTCCTCCAACCACTTCATTCACCTTACTTAAAAGAAAGCCAAAGATGTTTCCTATAAGAGGAGGAGTTTATGTTTGGGAGAAGAAGCTAACTGGAGGAGGAGCAGGATCCTGATTAACTGTGTGCTCTGTGATTGGAAGGATCTGGCAGAGTAGGCTGGTTATTCCAGTGGAACCTGATTTGATCACAGATTATGATTTTTTTTTTCTTTCTTTTATTATTTGAGCTCTCATGTCACTAGTGACATTTCCATCCACTCAACCTTTCTGCACACCTGAAGCTCAGACCTGCATTATGCAGCAACCGGCAAGACAGAGGCTGAGGCCATGGCTGGAGGAGCAGATTCAGTCGGGGAAGTATCCAGGTGTCAGCTGGCTGGATCAGGTAGACCCCTTCATCTCACTCTGCTCCTCCCTTTTTACATCCACAGAAACATGTACATACACAGCTAAGTTCATGTTGTTTCTTGTGGATGATATAAAACTGACAGACTAAATAGAGAAAAGTTTAGTAACGCATATGAAATCTAAAATATTTGATCTTGTCCGACAGTCAGCTCGGATCTTCCAGATTCCTTGGAAGCATGCTGCTCGTCATGGTTGGAGCATTGACCGGGATGCCACGCTCTTTAGGAGTTGGGCAATGCACACAGGTAAAGTCTACAAACACATATAAAATCTGTTGGGGCTTAATTCAAATGAACTGTAGATACTCCATCAGCCTCCTATGGTACTGATTATATTCAGCACAGCATTCAGTAACAGACTTGACTGTTGTTGTTGAAGCTTCATCAGCTATGGTTTTACACACAAGAACAATTAATGATGCTAAAGTATTGCTCAGATCTATAATGGAACTTTTGAGATTCAATTAAAAAGTGTTTGCAATTAAAAAGGGACCATGTTTCAACTGCCTGATCTGTTTAGAAACAGATGCTATGGATGTTACGGTACTTGTTTCAAGCCGTGCAAGAGCGTGATCCAACAAGACCAAGGAGAAAACTAAACAAAGGAGAACAGTTAGAAAAAAAATATGTTTTATACATATATATAATTTATACTGTATATATTAAAAATTATTTATATATATATATTTTTTTTATTATTTATATATATACATATATGAAATAAATATAAATTCTAAGTATATAATATAAAGAATAATATATATA
>NW_015150620.1:607440-635784 GCF_000732505.1 Cyprinodon variegatus
ATATATATATATATATATATAAATACTAATATATGTATAAATTGGTCACTTACAGGATCACTAAGTGACTAACTAACCAACAATCAAATTCATGGTTTTTACACTGACCATGTTAGTAACTGGTTACATTAGTCATTTACATCAGTAACCTTTTGACAAAATTACATTTTTTTATTTATTATTTTGATTTAAGTAGTATCAAAATGAAGAATCGCTCCTCTTACTTGAGTAAAATCCGGGGCTGATGCATGTAAGTCAATCCAGTAAATAAAGAAAACACTTTTGAACCTCACACAGACAGTCAGCTAGCCCAAAGTTTTACTGATATAATTTTATTTGGGTTTTTTTGCACATAAGCTTTGCTTTTTATATTAATTCTATCTGCAAAGCTTTTCGTGAAATTTAAAGGGTTTAGGTAATATACAGTTATATGAATATCTGTAGGTAGTTAATCCTGTCCTAAAATATATGCATTACATTCTATAATGATCTATCCATGCGAGGGGTGCTGGTGCCTATCTCCAGCTGTCTACGGGCGAGAGGTGGGGTACACCCTGGAAAGGAGGCCAGGTTATCACAGGGCAACATAGAGACAAACAGGACAAAAAAACCATTCACTCACATCTATGGAGAATTGAGAGAAGCCAATCAACCTAACAGTCATGTTTTTGGACTGTGGGAGAAAGTACCCGGAGAGATACTGTAATGATGATGGGTAAATAATGGTTTCATAAGTTTTATGTAAGAAAATTTTTTTTTTAAGATTTTCTTTCCATTTGAGTTTGCACTTTTCGTGTTATTTTTTTTTTTATTTAGGTTTTTTGTTGTTTCAATTTTTTAAAACTCCAAAATGTAATTTTTTCATATAGTTACAAAGATAAGTGTGTCAGCTACTAAGTTATCTTTTTATAAAATAATTTTTTTTACTCTAAGTTGAGAAATGTTTTGGATGGCTACTTATAGCCTTATCTTAAGTAAAAATATGTTCAGGAAGAGCTACTCTAACTTGAGAACAAAAATAAAACAAATCAATGTTATATAAAAATGTTGACCTTCAAAGGCCAACTTATGAAGAATGGTTGAGATCAAAATGAAAAGTTTCATGGTTTTATCTATCAATGCTGATGTTTTTATTTCCTTTTATATCCACAGACGATTGGCATAAACAGATTTAAAATGTTCCACAAAATATTGAAAAGAAGGGATCACTTTATTTAAAAGAAGCAGAAAATCAACCAAACCAACACAAACAAGTCATCACAAAGATCTTAGTAGTGCAATAAAGTTTTGTTTTGGTTGGGGATTATCTATGCTTGTTGACCGTTTTTTTTTTTTTTTTTTTTTCTTTTTCTCCGGTCTTTGATATTTCCACCTAAGAGCTGCAGCATTGCTCAGTTTTTCTTGATGAACCACATTCCATTCATAAATCCCCTTTCCAGCTAAATGATCAGAGTTGGCAGAACACATCAAATAAACAAACTACACAATAGTTAGAGCAAGTTATCTTTAATGGCAGCTAGGAACTTCAAAGACATTTTTAGGATCTCAATACAATGCATCAGAGACAGCACTTAGAGATAATTTCTAACATGATTATACACAGAAAAAAACCATGTTTGCTTATTTATTGGGGAAAAAAAATCAGAGTAGTTCAATATTATAACTGCATATTTTGCAGCAATCATCACTTGCACAGAAAAATGGTCAGATATCTTTTACTTTCTGTTCTATGGAATATATTTCACTGTTAACACTGTTTTTAAGCTCAAATATGCACATGCACCGACGTGTAAACCAAAGTACATTTTCTTTTCTTCTCTCTTGGGAAACTCTCTTTTTTTAAAATCTGCATCACATGACATCATGGGAATACTGCAGTTCCCTCGCAGTGAGGGTGAAAGGTGATCTTATCGCTGTCAAAGTGCATCTCTAATGGTCTTCATAGGATACATCTAATAATCTACAGAAGTGTTTGCATTTGCAAGCGGCATTAAGAGCAAAACCATCTCTAATAATTACCTGATAGTGATGATGAGGGTGATTTTGTTCCTTAACCTTGTAATTAATGTCCTAGGATAGACTCTGAGTCAAACCATACAGTGGTGTTAAATTTAAGAAAGGACTCAACTCATCCTATGTACTCACTTTACAAGATGAATGGTCCGCCAGCTGATGATATCTAATGTTTTATGAGAAAAGCATCTGTGCTAAAGTGTTATTGCAGCATTAATGCATTTAATATGAAAAATTCCGTCATTAAGAGTAGATGGGAAAATGAGTTGCAATGATGCACGTTTGTTGGATTTATATAATCTTTGGAAAAAAACTACAATCTTTATGCAGGTATTAAAGATACCTTAATATAACCCCACATTCTCTATTCAAACTGATTTTTCTTGTGCTAAGGTATTACTCTAACTTTAAATGCTGTGCTTTAATTGGCTAGGATCTGAAGATTGTACAACGATAGACTTAATGAAAAAGACTTTGTGTAATTGATCAATATATTGTTTTACTTAGCGATTTGAATCACTGGGATAAATGTACCTAAAGGACATTTAAATAATATCATCATTTATGCTATTAGTTTTTTATTTATTATAATTTGTTTTTTCTATCAAGTCCAGGTTATTTTCTAACACGCTACCTCACAGCAAACCTGGCAGCCTACAACAACACTACTAAACTTTATTTTCTAAAAAAAAGTTTGACCTCTTCCTAGACTGGAAATTTAGTCAAAATTTTAGCCAGTTAAAAAAACATACTACTGTAATTGTGCACATCTGTAATGTTGCTGCTATTTTCAAATATCCATACTAAAAAAATATCCATAGCTGTATATTGTTTATTTATTCTCCAGGTTCACAGTCTTATATTGTTAAAACACTTAACAGTACAGTATTTTATTTGTTTATTTTTGAACTCTTCACTTTTATGTTATTCTTATACACTCTCTAAGGTCCACATTTGTGTGACCATTTTTTTCCTATTACCTTTTTGGTGGCTGTAACACCACAATTTCCTGCAATAAAGATATTTTCTATTCTATTGTTCATATATAGATAGGCATTATTAAAGCTTACATTTCCTTAAAGCTTTTTTTTTACTGGGGACCTATTCGAAGGTTTCTGCTGCATCAGTTGATGGTGTTCTTCTTGCTTCTTGCTTTTTATATTATTTGCATTTCCAGGTTTCCTTTAACATTTGCTGAAGATTTACATCTGTGAATATAAAACATCAACAGCAACTACAACAGTCTCTAAAAGCTTTTTAACTTTAATCTTCCGAGCACAATCAATATGGGACAAATGGGTTTTAAACCACTCACCAAACTCTATCATAATCCACTTATATACAAAGATTCTACTTTTGCCACATAAATTCATGTTAGTTGCAAATACAATTCCCGCATAAGGATTTACTTTAGATACATGTATGCATTAATTTCCTTATGTGAGAAGCATTAATTTATTAGGACGTTCTAATAAACATATGCTTGGACACATGAAATTAAGAGTCCATCAAAGGAGTCATAATGTTTTACCTCTAACTTTATCAGGAAGCTTATACATTAAGATCAATTTAATGAAATTACATAATTTGAAGCCCGCAAGGGAGAAAATAAGTGATTAAACTTTGGAGCACTTTGGAAAGATAGAATTTCTGAAATTGCTTCACCAGTTAAAAACAAAAAGCACAAGAAAATAAAACAGTTGAAAATAATGGATTCATAAAATTAAAACTCATGTTTTAATTAAAGAAATTCATTTTAGGACTTTTTAAAATATCTTGAGCTGTTTTTTAAGAAAATAATTACTTGTGATCATGCAAGAATTAGCATAAAGACAGTCCAAACCTCACTGTTACTGACTGAAGAGATCCCTCCTCATAATTCTAACCGTCAATACTGTGATCAGCCTTTTTGCCTAAAAATAAAATAAACTGGTTAACAGTGTGATTAATCCAAAGCATTTTAATATTTGGATTTTTCATTTGTACCAAATAGGATAATAGTATTTTTTAAATTACACAATCTGAAGTGGACTTAAAAATGATTTGATAAATAGCCTGTACTTTTATAACACTTAGAGGCTTAAATGCTCATGAGTCACAGCAGTACCTTTTGATCCACCGTGTTGCGCTTCGTATAACTTGCATAAACCTTCTGCTTCTTCTGCTCAGTTCAAGAACGCCTAAGTGCCTTAGGCAACATTCAGTCATTCACCTATTCATTTACACACACGGATGCAGGCAAACTACATTGTAGCCACAGCTGCCTTTGGACACACTGACATTAAAACCAGAACCTTGTGATCAACAACAGCAAGCAAGCCAGGAGAAGTATCCAAGGATACAAACACACAGATAAAGAAAGCAGGGATTCAAACAGGCAACCCACTGGCTACAGGACAAAGCCCTACATCATGACCACCATTACCCAAATAAACGTCATTAAAACTAGCCGAGTCAAAACAAATTCATGACTAATTTTGAGCTCAGCATTCCATACCAGGTATCAGTTCAGAGGAATTTCCAGAATGATAAAAGCCATTTTAATACTGCTAACCACCCTGAATGCTGATTGACATTAAGCTGTCAAAGAACAACAACCAGATATCTGAGGCCAAAACGCAAACAGGAGCTAATACTGAGATGTTGACCTTTTAAATGACACGTATTATCCAGAGCAGGTAGAGACAGGTATCCCTATCCAGTTGTCAGTTAAAGCTTATAAGTCTTTGCAATGCGAATGTGGATATCAACAGGTTAGATATAATAACAGACATTATTGGATAATCTGTTGTATAATCTTTATAATCTGTTTAAGTGGAAGTAATTTAAATCAAACAAGAATAGAGAACAGAACCTTAATGAGACTGTGAACGACATTTTCCCCCATGACATTTACTTTTTTGAATCACCTTATAGGCTATGGGCTTGATATAAAAAAATAAATAAATAAAGATGCCATGAAAATCATACCTCCAATTCAGACAAGTCTCCTCTAATCTGGAATTTAATCTAAAAATAAATAAAGAAATAAAGAAATAAAGAAATTTAAGTGTTAAAACATTTGAAGGAAACAGAGAAAAATAAATTAAGATAATTCCAGGACACATTCGCATGTTATTTGAACAGATAGCAACAGAGGCACTATGATAGATAAATATTTAAAGGACTGTATACCTTTTGGTGTGGAACTTTATTTAAAAAAAAAAAAGAATAAGGAATATTTATCCTGGATATAATACAGGGATTTCTCTGGTCGAAATTAAAAAATGTTTTGCATCACATCTCGTGAGCTGAAAGAAATGAAATACAGAAAGATTGGCAAAAACATTTTTTCCACTTGGCTGATAGTGTTTTTCAAAGACATTCTAGCAAAGGGCAGCTGAGCGCAGACGAATTTGTTGGTAAGCACAGCTGACAGAGTTTATTAGAGTTTAGCCTGAATCAGACACGTATTTTATGAAGCAAACTTGGAAAGAGCAAACCAATAGCTATGAGATTTAAATGTTACAGACTAGTTTCACTTTGTGGTAAAGTTGGTAGCGCAAAGTATCAGGTTCCTGCTTACTTTCAACATTACATATATATATTTGTATCTGTTCAGCTTAATGTCTACTAAATGACATTAACTATTTTCATAAAGGAAAATTAATTTCTAAACAAATATGTATCAAATCAAATAGTGCTTTAATTGCCAGTTGTTTTTCACACACCTGGCAAAAATGTGTTTCTGATAAGATATTGGAAATAATAGAAAATTAAGGCTACCAATAAAAGGAAAATATTTTATTTATATTTTAACATATTTACCCTTCTCTATTATGACCCAAAATATCTGTACTGGAATTAAAATAAAACAATCCTTCATCAACAATGAAAAAAGGTTGGCGTCTGTTTACCTTTCTATTGCCTCCATTAATGAGGACAAATAAGCATGTTATTACAAGAATATTAGTATTAATCTTGCAGATCAAGATAAATAAGTTGCAACGGAATTTTACCCTGCAGCAACACGAGGTTCAAGCTCTGGCTTTCAGTGTTGTGTCCTTGAGCAAGACACTTAACGTAACTAGGGTTACGGCAGCCTCGCTTATGTCAGTGAGCGCCAGGGTGACCTGTGACCATCCATGTGTGTGGATGGATGAATGACTGAAAGTATTGTAAAGCGCTTTCGCCTCCTGACTTGAAAAAGCGCTATATAAGTGCAGGCCGTTTACCATTTAATAATAAAGATACCTTGATTATACAGAGGAAGTTCATTAAAATTTCTGGGTTTAACAGTATGTGAACAATTTCTGTTTCTCCTAATATAATGACTCATAGCCACAATGACTCCTTCAACGGATTGTTCTCTAGCCAAGACAGAATACTTACAGAAAGGTGTTGTGCCATGAGCCTGTTGCTGTTAGGTGTAATGCTTCCTTATAATGAAAAACACATACTTTCAAAATTAACTGACAAACAGTAATGTTGTTTAACCAGATGATGGTTAGTAGTAGATGTAACATTTCAATACCTGGTGCAAAATGAAGACTTAACTAATTTCTTTTTTTTTTTCTTTATTATATTTGGTAAATTGATTTTGAGAATAATAAATCTGTCTTTTTGCAGAATTGTAGTTGCGGTCACAAGCTAAAATGTCCCTCTTTAATTTTTTAGGAAGGTACCGTCCAGGCAGAGACAAGCCTGATCCTAAGACGTGGAAAGCAAACTTCCGATGTGCCTTGAATTCCCTGCCTGACATCTGTGAGCTGCGGGAACACAGCAGGAAGAGAGGCAGTAATGCCTACAGAGTCTACAGAATGCTGCCCAGTTCTCAAACACGCAGAAGAAGAAGAGGTAAACTATTTAATCGGCTTCCCTATTTTCATCTGGACAAATTATTTTCAACATCCAATCCAATCCTGAGCTCTTCTTTGCTTCATCAGGACTGTTCAGCAGACCCCAAGAGATACAGAGAGGCTTAGGAGACCACAGAATCGACAACACATATACCTCACAGCAAACCTGGCAGCCTACAACAGCACTACCTGTGTCAGAACCACCGCATAAGCTGGAGACAAGCGCACAACATTGCTTCAACAGCCATGAAGCACATGGTAAGATGTTTCATTATGTGTACTCATTTTATCACTGGATGTTATTATTAATGGTCCTTTCAGTTCAGTGGTTATGAGTTATTGTTGTTTTGCAGGTCTGTGGGAGTCCAAACTTGAGGAACAGGAACCAAGTGAAGCGGCCTATAAGGTAAGCCATTGTCTTAGAATGAATCCAAGTTTTTCTGACTGAAAATAGACTAAAAACAAAACAAAAACAAATTTGTGTCTCTTTATCGTAGTGTTTTGTCTGTTGCAGCTAACTGACCATTTAAACACTGAGCAATGGAACCAGACTTGGGATCAAAGAGGATGGAGGACGCATCCTCCGTGGGACCAACAACAATGTACAACACTTTTTTTTTTCTTACCTTGGCTGTTCTTAATTATAAGAAGTTAATTAAATATAGTTATAATGCAAAGTGTCATAGTTTCATGCATTCGAAGACCTTATATTTTAACTAAGGTCTTCGAATGAACCTTATATATTTTTTTCATTATATACTTTTTACTGAATATAAGAGACTCTTAGAAGAGTCAAACATACAGGAATAGTCAGTCTCATACTTACTAACACACATTAATTGGAACTAGGGCTGCAACTAACTATTATTTTGAAAATCAGTTAATCTGTTGAATTTTCGATTAATCATTTAATAAACGAACAGTACAAAGGTCCCTAAAGAAGATTTTTGTGAAAATAAAGCTTTTCCACTTAAAGAGATCTGGATAGAGGATATTGACAGACGAAAAAGATTTTTATCTTAAATGCAAAATGAACACAATTTTTTTTTCTTTACAATTTTGGTATCATTGCTCCTCAAGGTGGCTTGGTATGTCAGCTAAAGACACATTTTACAGTCTCTATACTCCAGTTAACGATTAATCGACCACTAAATTAGTTGATAATTATTTAATTAAACTATTGATCACAATATCTGAATCAGCCTTAAATGTAACAATGTTGAGAACTAAAAAAAATCAGTTTGGTAAGTGGAGCACGAACAGTTTAAAAGTAAAATATGTTTCAAAGGCAGAAGCAACTTTACTCAAGATAATAGTGCTAATCCAATTACAGGGCTTGTAATAGGAACTGTTCAGTCATCATTTTAATTACCCGGTCCGAATCCGAGGAAGGAAGCTTCTCAGTTAGTGTACAAAAAGAAGTAAAAATCTTTACGAATTAACAGAATTTATTCTAGTCGTGATTAACAAAAAACCTTGATATAATCAAAAACTGCAGAGGAAGTCTAAACCTTTTGTTTTAGGGCTGCTTTCTCTCGTCCTTAGCTGACGGGCCAGCAAAATGGCGCAGAACTAGTAAATATTTTGCAATTCATCCAGAAATGCTACACCCAGTCAGGAGGTGCCTCTTCTAAAGTCTCAAGCTTCAGTCTACTGCCTTTCTCCCGCTGACCACAGCATTAGCAGACTGTATAAGGTGATGCTAGACCCTCTCTGGTCATTATAGACATTGGCATTGGAGGCTCATTCTAGCTGACTTACATAGAAAGTTTACAGACAACAGTTATTTAAAGCTGTTAGTAAAGTACTTACTTAAAAATAAAATTAAAAGAAAATAGTCTTCAACAGAACACATATTGTCTTACCTTTTTAAAAGTATTATTGTTTAAAGGAATTATACCAATACTTTTGCATTTTTCAGTCTTGAAATACAAGAATAAAATTCTTTGTTAATGAGTTTAAAATTTGGTACAGTTTGTGTTTGAAGTGTTAAACTATTCTTTTTTGGAATTTAAAATATGTAAATCCTATTATGACTGTGTTTGTTTAGGTTAATTGTGCATTGTCTGAAGATTCATCAAGCCATATGTCATTATTAATTAGTTTGATGTTGATGAGTTTGATGTCAGAGTAATGTTCATTTCCTATCAAACTTTTCACTTTGATTTTAATGTTGTGTACTTCTCAGGTGCTGGTGAGGAGAACCCTTATCCTCTTCAGACGGAGAACTACGGTGATCTGTTTGGCCCAAACTACATCAAAGAACTCTCAGACTGGTCCACACAGCAGCAAACACTAATGCTGTAGCTGTTTGGATCCTCTTTTCTATCTTTATTTAACACTTATTTGTTGAGTTAGTGATTTCCCGTAAATGCTTCTGTGTTTTCCTGTTTCTGCTGCACGGACTACTGAACAACAGCAAGGAAATAAAGTTGGGGCCGATATTATAGCCCTGTCAATCACTCAATTCTGGGAACGCTGCAATAACAGGATCTGGTTCCAAGCCAAGCATTGCGGCTGCTGCTATCATCATATGTGTTCACTGTGGTTCAGTGACTCACACCCATGAAAATGACACCAAGCTTGCAGCGTAGCTTTCAGATAAAAAAATAAGATCAGATTTAATCCCAGCAAAAGATATGGTATCGATCTCTACTCTCAGGCTGTCACAATGCTTAAGTTTATGTTTTTATATGCAATTCATAATTTGTTTATTTCTTTATGACTACGAAGAAAGTTAAACAACATTTTATTAAACAATGTACAAACAAATGTGATTCTTTGTCTTTTTTTTTTGTAACTGTGTTTTAAGTTGTTTTTTTTTTTCTTTTAATTTCCATAACAGATGTTCCTTCTTAGGACTGTGAAGTGTAAATGATAAAGAATTACAAAATAAAATTGTTTTGTCAATGTTCCAGTTTTGACTTCTGACTTTGTTTTACTAATATGCATTATAGGTAAAGATTGAGTGTTAGTATAACTTCTTGTTATTCATTTAATAGATTTTAGTCCATATTTTATAAAAAACAAAGTGCTGCAATTAAGAAGAGATAATTCCAAAACAGGAAGCAGCATTATGAATGACCACCATCTACTGTCCATCTGATTTGAAGCTTCAAATAATATGATCTTTAATGAGTTTAAAAGTGCATCTGCTGAGGCTTGGTAACAAAGATTCAATTTTCAGCTGGCCCATTAGTAACCGACACTTAACCGGGCAGAATAGTAGGCAAACAAAACATGACCTGACAGAGCTATGGTTACACTGACTTCTAGATTCTCAAGCAGCGTTTTATTCAACATTGCAAATCTTACATGTTTAAAATTAACATGTAATGTTTGAAAACATTCATGTAATCATTTCTCTACTATTTCTTTTTTTTTCCAGCCTGCAGCTCAGCAAATCAAGACACATATTAAAAACAAAAAAACTTTGGGATGTTTTATTCTGATTAAATTTCTGAATGCACCTAAAATTGACTAAATACCTTACAGATCAATGAAAGTAGATCTAAACTTGTGACTGCATGAAAGTGGACATCCTTTTGGCCACATCACATTCTGATGAGCTCTTAAACGTGAAGAATCGTCTCCCCTTAGTCAGCATTGCCAGCTAGGTAAAAGACTTGGCTTCATCGCTAAACCACCTCCCCCGCAGGATTGCAACCAACAGCAGTTCCCCAAAATGTTCATAGTGGTGGCCTGTTAGGGACCAATGAGCTGTGCTAATAAGCACAGAAATGTATTCAGGGTCAATATTTACTGATCACAATGAATCAACAGGTAAATTAGCACACATCTATATTTCCAAATAAATCACTGAAGATAGACCAGATTTCCATGAAGCCCTAGCTAATAAAGCTAAACACATTTTTAAACATAATTTTTAAATAAATTTATAATTATATATATATATATACATACATACAATACGATGGTATGGTTTGTGGGCTGAAATTGGGCCTCTATAGCGGTTTCTCTGGTCCCCTGAAAAAAGATATCTGACATAAAATAAAAAATATGTGGACAATGTGGCTGAACTGCAAAATAAATGGGAGCAAAGTTATAATATCAGAACAATTCAGTTTATTTCTATCATGCCAATTACAAAACGTCACACTTTACAGTGACAAATAGATCATCCAGTCAGGTTGATTCAAAGTTTTCTATCCAAGGAAAATCAGCTCATTACACTCATTGACTTTGCATAATACAGCCCCCTGGATGAGCATACGGCGACAGTAGACATTCATTTCATTTTGTCCTTGATTCAATCATTGATGCAATCCCTCACACAGAGCATGCATGCCATGACAGTGGAGAGGTACTATGGCATATTCATTTGTTGTGAATTATTAATTGGACATTTAAGAGAAAGGGAGCTCCAGCAGAGCCAGGCTGAGTGTGAGAAGCCTTCTACCAACTAAGGGCTTAAGAACACAAAGACATACAATGGATCATAAAAGCATTGATCTAAAAATGCTTAGAAAGGGTGATGGTAGACAAACTCCATTATTGGCTCTGGCTAGGAAAGAAGCAGTAGTCCAGCTCTGAGCACATAACTGCGTCCAAGAGAGAAACAGGACTAAGCACTGAAAAACAGGCCCAACTCATCTATAATCAAAGGTGTTGATAATAGCAGTGCGCACCTTTTAAATAAAATGATAAAAGCAAAAGCTCTATTTACACTGCTGCAACCAGGTCTTTTTAAAAAGCGATAGCGCTGAAGTGGTTAGATATAAAAATGGGTTCGTCACCCCTGAATTAGACATTAGCTAAAAAAAAATAAAAAGAACAGCTGATGTCACTGTGCAGATTAGGTGCTAAAAGAGCTGCTTCGTCTCAACAGCAGAAATGATCACGTTCTGCCTCACATCATCGCTCACTGATCAGGGAAAGGGGGCGTTTGTTTGTTTGACTAGTGAAGTGTGCTTAAGGTAGGGTCTTCCAAGAGGGAGCAGGTAAAGATAGCTCCACATACATCTGTCTTGGTCATTTCTTTTTTCCAGGACAGGGAGGGTCTGCTGCTCCGTAACAGAATTCATGAGGATTATTCAGAAATGTATAAATCAAGCGAATAATTACTCTGGGCAGGAATATGATGGAGTATCTTTGTCATAGTTTAGAGCTCAAGAAAATTCATTTTTGCTCCATATAAGCCCTTTAAAGAACTGATATATATATGGTAAATGAGCAGTAGATAGCTGTCCAGGTAACTTTGATACTTGTATCATAATGCACTCACAGCACTAAATCCTGAAGTTGAGATTTGCGCTTGCAAATCAGTTTAAGAAACAAGGAGAAACCTTATTATGATTCCATTTGATAAGGACTGATAATTACTTGTAGGCGCTTTCAGTGCATGTGCTGTTAAAAGGAATGAGATCTGTTTTGTTTTTGTTTTCTAACTTAGGCAACAGTAACATACTCTTTAAGAAGTAGGTCAAAATATTTTAACGAGCTAATTTTGTCTGCTAATTATGAGAAAACATATTTTCTACTGGTAATTAGTCTTCATATTAACTCGACTCCACCGAAGGACCATGAAACACAATACAGGGTGGTCAGACAACATATAACATTTATTTATTTACTCATGTAGAGGGAAACAAAAACAAACAGTTGAATATCCCTTTAAAAGTGGGAACTACATGAAGTTAAATCCTGAGAAAAAAAAAAAGAAAATAAAACACTGTGCCAATTCTACCTTCCCTGCAAGCTTTTACAAAAAAAGCAAATATGCACGAATGTGAATACATTTATATATTTATATCACGCATTTATCACTTTGATACATCACATATACAGCATCATCATAAGTCATGACAGGTTCCCTCAAAAACAAAACGGGATTTTTATTTATTTATTCTTTTAAATCACATTCAAGCAGTCCAATAGCACAGCCTGCTGGTCATATAAATGTACTGCAGGGCCGGTTTTCTTTAATGATTTAGGGGTTAAAATTGTTTATATTAGTCTGTTTTACAGAGCAAACTACACAGCCAATTAGTGTAAAAAACGAATAAAAAAATAAATAAAAAAAAACAGCTGTTCCAGAAACTTTTATTTTAACTCTGACTAGACTCAATTTAATTAAATCTGTCAGAAGATTTAAGAGTGTCAAACTTACAATTAGACTGCATTTTCTACCAGCTGGTACCAGTGTTAAAAATTGAATTCCTTTGTACCATCATCTTTTAGCATGCTGCACGAAATACATTCAACACATGTGTAAAAAGTCAATCCTTGGGTACACACAAAGAAAATAAAATATGTATTGTGAAATTAAAGGCTGTTTGCTTCATCTCTGATTAATTATTACACAATTATTGGTATGAAGATAAGAACAAAACAAAGCTCTATCTCAAGTGAAAAAAGAAATAAGAGTTTTACAAACAAAAGACATTAAATCCACCCTGATCACTGAAGAACCAGCAGAATCAGACAATAGCTGCATTTGTTTACTTTTCCCATTAAGAGAAAAGGTTGTGTGCTTGTGGAAAAGGCAAATCCTTTGGAGAGCAAGAAAACACTACAGCAGTGGAAGAGAATGTTTACCTAAAGGATAAGAGAGTAATACTTTTTGTAATTATAACATATTAAAACTCTACATGAGAAATTGACATAACTAGATACAAACATATGACAAGGCTGAATTGAAGGGAACAAATAAAGAAAGGGATTACATGTCAGATAGCTGAGATTTCTCTGTGTGCTGGTGAAAGATACAATCAGTTACAATTAACCAGATGAACCTACATCAAGTCTGTCAACAACAGAAAACCTAACCCTCCTCGGAGGGAGTATCTGCATTAAGATTATTTGCCTACAGTTGGTGTACAGTTTGGAAAAAAAAAAAAGGAATGTATTAAATTTTCTCTAAAAACACTAGAAGGTTTGTTGTTTCAGCAAAATGTTCTAACAAAATAAACATGACTTCAGAAGGCAGAACGGAGAGCTTTTCATTTAATAAAATTCTATGCAGTTTCAATCTGAACGCTTAAAAAAACAGGAAAGAAATGGAAGAAAAGAGGTTCCTAAGCAAGTGTCGGTGTACATTGTATGGTCCAGTGTATCCACTCGTTTTCAAGTTTATCATAAAAACAGCAACCTTCAACCCTGAAAGTGACTCAGAGAAGCAGGAGAAATTCTCAGAATAAAAACCTCAACATGTTTGTGTCGCTTACTTTTAACCTGTACTTTAATAAACCTCTGAGAGAAAAGAAGGAAGCTGAATGTTCCATATATCCAGTGGCCCAGCCACCATGAGGTCCGTCAACAAATCTAATAAATTACAGGCATCCAGTGGGCTACAACAGCAAATATTTCTGAAAACTCCCCCCCATGCATACACACAAGCATACATCTGACTGACATTATGAGCTCTCTAAACAGCTTTATCTACCCTCAACATTTGCTCTTTACAGTGCAACAATATGGCAACAAATGGATAGCAGTGCTTTCATTAAAAAAACAAAACAAAAAAAAAAAAACAGGAGGAATGAACGATAAAACTATGTACAGCATCCTGGAAAAGCAGAAGTTTCATTGTTTGGTCTTGGGTCTGTTACAGACGGAACTGCTTTTTCCTTTTGTATGTTTTTTTTACTCTTCCTTAAAACAGTAGTTTTCATGAGGTTGAAGAGCTGTGAAAAAAATACAAAAAAAAAGGTGGAATACACATTAAAAAAATAAAATAAAAAAATCACATATATGGAGGTTAATTTAACAGTTATGTTAAATTTGTTTCATAAAAAGGATCCAATTTCAGAAGGTTTACTCGACTTAAAGCACTTCTTATCTCTAAACATGGAATTTGTTATTCTATATCCGCTCGGACACAACAGATTCAAAAAGCGACTAAAGGAATATCAGAAGGGAGTAAAAAACATGACAGTCCAACAACATCAAAGAAGCCAAGTCACAGTTTAGGAGCAGGTATGTGATTTTAAATTTAATAAACTACGTAACACTTTTTACTGACAGCTGAGTAACTGCCTCAAGATAAACTGAGGCGGCTATCAGCAAAGCAACGCTTATCGATCCCAGGGAAAAGTCCAGTGATTCCTTCACAGAGGGAGAGAATTCCCCGCAGTAAATCAGGACCATAAACAACGTAAATTTGCATTGCAAGTTTCCCCACAGACACACAAGAGCAGCCTGAAGTTGTGTGGCATCATATGGTCTGACATGACCTGGGTGGAGTCAAAACAGAGACTGTCTGATCTACAGTAGATATTTATTCATGTGTTTGTCTTTGTTGAATTACAAAACCACATTTTGTTTGGAGTTATCATTTTACACACCGCAATAAAGAGAGAGGAAGCAAAAGTGCTTTCATAGAAAAAGGCCAGATTAAACGTTGCAACCTACTTATCACTCTTTATCAAGAATGCTGCACTACTCTGATAAGAAACTTTTTTTTTTTTTGTATTTTCACACACCAAAGCCACATGCAAATATTTGAGGACAATTGATGTTTCTTATTGCTTGTTTTCAAGAAGCTAAATCAGACAAAGTATAAATAAAAAGCAAAAGAGTAGTAAAGGCAGGAGAAAACCAACCAAAAAAGCTAATCTCACCTTGCTACAACTGAGAACCCTCCGAACCTCCATGTGTGTAACCTCCTTTGGATTTCATCTGGGCCTGAACGAGGTCTACCTACAAAGAGACGGGAATGTCAGAGAGCTGACGACCACGGCCGATAAAACCATGAACAGTGCAGAAAAGCTTACTGATGCCAATCCAAGGCCCATATCCCCTGAGCCTACATGTGTGGTGTGAACAAAATTTGTTGGCTCCCCGATCATGGAGCGGTCGATTCGTCGCCGCCGTTTCTGTAAAAAGCAACCAAATATATTCTGTCAAACCTTTGGAGCTAAACTTGTCTTGTGTCTTTATATGTGGATATAAATGAAACAGTAGTTGCTACTGATACTCTACATACATCAGAAGGGGTGACACAAACAATTAGAGAATATTCAAAAATATTACAAAGGTTAGGCTAAGCACATCTACTAAGAGGTCTATCAGCCTCCTCTGCTTTATCTTTAGTTTCCTCTACACTTCAAGAGTAGAATATTTTTGACATTTAAACCAGTTGTAGACTATTCCTATTTAATTTCTACACAGATACCTCACTCCTGGTTCCCTACATACTCCATTATGCTATAGCTATTATAAAGAAGTATTCAGAGTATTAATTTTTCAACTTCCTTCCTACAAAATGCCTCTTTAACCTCTAAAATCTGAAACTGCATTTACAGGCTTTAAGCAGAATGCTTAGGGATAGACTTCTCCAGATATGTCACCGTCATTGCCTTGATTCCTCTTTTTAAAAAAGGCATATAAGCATCATTAAACTTTAAGCAAAATCAGTTACTCTTCAGAGGAAATGTCACACTCACTGGTTGTGGCTGCTCTGCAATGCAGCAACTGAAACAAACCCAGAACTCAGTCATTCTGAGGCAGACGAAGAAGCCACAGCAGTTTCCTCTCTCAGCTCAGACGCCTCTCTGCGTCTTTCTTCCTGCTCGCCGTCGCCTGTCACAAACACCCACCGGAAATTGCTGACAGAAGGGCTGCTGGTTTCTCCGTGGTAAATCTATTGGCAGAAGAACTGCTCCTCAAAAAACAAACCAAAAAAAAAAAAAAATATATCCACAAAACAACGGGGGCGAACACACCTGTTGACACAGTAAAAAAAAACACATGAATATTTCAATCATACTAAACTACTGTGGCAATAACATATTGGCAATTTGTTTATTGGCTTTCTGTATCGTAACTGGCAGTGACCTAGCTCTTTGTCTGTGGCAAGGGGACTTCTACTGAAAACGCCCTTTACTTACCAGATGCTTGTTCTCGTATTCCCTTTGTTTTGACACAGGATCACTCAGCTGTTCAATATTTCAGTGGATAATCACAATTAAACCATTTAGATTTCTTTAAGCATAGGTTTCAGTTTTACAAAAACATCCCTTTGAACTAGAAAGCGATCAAGTCCTCGTGCTGACATAACATACTGGATTATTTATTGTCAAATGAAAGTTTAAAACTGTTTAAAAAGCGAAAGAGAGGGTGAATATTCCTGATTTAAGGCGTAGCTCAAACTGTGTTAAATATGAAAAGGTACATGGGGAGTGACAGAAACTAAAATGTTTCAAAGGATGCGTTGAACTCCTACAGTGTTAACCTTCAGGGCTCCTTCTGATTCAAATGTTAAATGCTTTGAGTAGGCATAAAAAAAGAAAACATAAGGAATACCCTTCTTTTTTCTCCTCTCTTTTTAACCCCAGCTGGCAAAACATGTAGTTTCACATTATTCAAACATCTGACAATCCACATGTATCAAACATTACTGGATCTCATAAAAGTATGTGTTTAAAAAAGGAAAAGCATGCCATGTGTCATCATAAATATAAAAGCTTAGCATCCGATTCCCGGAAGGAAACACACAAACCAAAAATAGTCAAATATATTTACGAGCAGAAGAGTGTTTTAGTAAATATTTCAGGTTTATCTTCTACCTGTGTATTTGAGCCTCTGACTATACAGAAACTGTTCTTAAGGTAAATTGTGGAGATTCTATCAATTAATACTTAATGTTAGTTATCTCAGCTGTTCAAAATCAGTTAAAAGACATTTGTTTCCAAATGACGTAAGAACTCAAGTCTCTCTATTAGTAGGTTTATTCACTGTAACTTTTTTAAGATTTAGAAATTGGATGACCACCCTTTCACATTATTTCCCAACATATATATATATATATATATAAACAACAAAAAAAACTGGCTCAGCTATTCTTGCTGCAGACAGTGAAGGGAGGATCAAGTGTTACCTCAAATGAAAAGAGTTTGCTGACAAAGTAGCAGAAAGAACTGAGTAACTGACAATGCAGCTGACAGCACACTTGGCTGACATTGAAGTGACAGTTTGCTCTCAGTGGTGAAGAAACATACAGCCATTTGTTACAGGAGTGTATAAAAGCTTAAAGTTTCACAATAAAACATTTCCTTAAAGGATGAATCATTACTGCGCTTGGTTTAGGCGTAATAGACATTTACAAACAAATTAGCGTTATGTAACTACGCGCCGCTGCGGCAAAACAGACCCCCCCGTCTTCAATTGATAAATATGGTTAGATTTATGAACAGACTCTACCACATTTTATCAAAATTAATTTCTAATATCATTTATGTGCTGACTCAGATGACTGTCAAAAGCGAGCTGGGGACAGTTGTCAGCTGCTACGAAAGTTAGCTTACATGCTAACCTCGCTAGCAACCGAAGCTGAGTTTTTTTTTCTTCCTTTTTGACAGCTACTAGCCGAGCAGGCTAACTGAGCTAACCTCCAAGCAGCAAAACAAGAACGGGAAACAAATGCTATGGTTAAAACAGACATTCGCTCATATAAATATCAATACTGAAGATTCCATACGTTTTTTGTTTTACTGTTTTTAAGAAGATAAACTCACCAGAAGGTGGCCGGTGTACCGGAGCGAAAGGCAGGCTCGACCTAAAAATGAAGAATACCAAAAAACCCGGAACTCTGCCTACAGTTTACGCAAGAGGACTTCCGCTTTAAAGTGTGACGACTTCCGGTGAGACCCACGTTTTTTACTTGCATTCTCACATTCTCTGCAGTATAGGACGTTTTGTATCCTAAAGAAATGAGACCTTTAACAGAAGAGGAGACGAAAACAATGTTTGAGAAGCTGTCAAAGTAGTAAGTGACCTCATATGATCTTTACTGGCCCGAAAGGGCGCCATTTTTAATAATATATTTATTAGCATGTGTGTTAGCCTGTGTGTGATCTGTGTGGTTTCTCGTCCAAAAGCATAGGGGAAAACATTAAACTTCTAGTGGACCGACCCGATGGCACCTATTGCTTCAGGCTACACCAGGACCGTGTGTTTTACATGAGGTAATTACTGGTTCATAACATTTGCTTCATGATATTCAATGCAGCTAACTCTTACTGTTAGGAATGAGCATCATTCTTATCCGCATTACTACAGAAATCTAACTTCAAAACAATATTGTTCAAATGATTTTTTTATTTAAGTAGAGGACATAATAACAAACGATACAAAATGCATCTTTAATTGAATGAAAAATGAACCCTGGGCTGAAAGACTTTAACATCACAATCATATTTTAGTTTGGACTTTGACTAGACCACCTAAATTTGAATCTTCTTGTGTGTATTGTATTATTGTGTCATTTTGTGGGATAAGTCAATGGCTGGACATTCTTCTAGCTCTGGTAGGAATCAGTACTGCAAGTCATCCAGGGGATAGAGCAATCCCACAGCATTACACTTTCTACTCCATGTTTGACTTTAGGTATAGCTTTATTTAAAAGGCTGTGCTGTAAACGGATGCACCCCCTTAAATGAGTATTACATTTTTTTAAATTTATTTTCCAAATCAGACGAAAAGTATTTGGCCAGGTCTTGATAATCATCATAACATTTTTTAGCAATTGTGAGATAATTCTTTGTCATCCTTTTGATAATCTTTCAGGCAGTTTAAATACCCAATAAATCTGCTACACTTTTGCCATTTGTTGTGTGATACACTACTTTAGTTGCTTAGATGTCATCATTCTATACTTGTTTTCCTTTTTAAAGTTGACAGCTCTGCCGTTGATTAATGGAGAAGCTTACGGTACTTTGAATTGTTTTCTGTCCACAGTGAGAAAATTCTCAAATTGGCCACAAACTTTTCCAGAGATAAGCTGATTTCAGTGGGTACGTGCTTTGGGAAGTTCACAAAGACCAAAAAGTTCCGCCTGCACATCACCGCTCTGGATTTCCTGGCTCCGTATGCAAAGGTGGGTGTCATGCCTGATTGCAGTATTCATTCCCATGGCAGTAGGAGTGTAGAGTTAAAGCAGAAGCATCCCGGCTTATATTAGAGTTCATGAACACGTCTTCATTTATTTTTTCAAAACTTTTTCCTAGGTGTACACAACTAATTGAAATTGTAAAATCAACTCTTTAGCATATTATTTATTAGCCACACGGGAGATATGTACCAATGCTTAACAGAAACGCTTCAAATAATTTGCATTAATATTTATGATCAATTAGTCATATATTTGTCTGTATCAGAAATACAAATCAATATCCTCAAAGGTCTGTGAGTGTTTGCACTTGTTGAATGTGGCCTGGTGAAGTTCTTATTAAAACGCAGCTGTCCCTAAGTAACAGCATACTGTTGACTGTACAAACCTCAAAATCAGAACATTATCTTTCCCAAAGCTTTAGAACTCCACATCTGTACCTTAAGATAACATTTGCTCATGCACAAATCAGTAATTTGAATCTGTCATGTTCTCAGTTCAAGGTGTGGGTGAAGCCTGGAGCAGAGCAGTCTTTCTTGTATGGGAACCATGTGTTGAAGTCTGGCCTTGGCAGAATTACTGAAAACACCATGCAGTATCAGGGAGTAGTGGTGTACTCCATGGCTGACGTACCTTTGGTAAGTTCATTTTGTAACCCAGTGTTTGACATTGTCTAGATTTAAAATATTACAAAAGTCACAGATTATTTTTTTAACTGGTTTTTAATCAAACTCCATTAAGATTTTATTATCTATATGTGATTTACAGCCCTTTTCTTTTGGAGCATTTAATTCACTTACATTAGATTATCATTTAAAATTTGAACTTAAAATAATGTAGGTAGAAGCTATGCTTACAATTTCTGAAAAGCATTTTTCATGCCTGAGACCACTCATCTGTAGTGATGAGCTCCGTATCTCTGAGGTTCAAAGGCCTCTATTCCATCACTCTCATTTTAAGCTCTGTCTTCAAAAAAAACTTTATATTTTTGTCAGAAGACTATTTCGGGAATCACTTTTGCTGTGTTTTTAGTCATTTTCATGCTAAAACGCCCAGGCTGACTCCCAAAGAGGTTCCTAAACACTAACCCTGAGCACAAATACTCCGTTTGTGAATTTCCGTAGAGGATCTGCCACAATAAGGGTCCTCCCAACCACATAGTGGGTAAGGCCAGTGGAACGTTCAGCCCTTAAATAGCCAGTCTGCATTAGTTGCAGGCTTGCAGGAATTCTGCAGCAGGTGTGACAGCAGCCTAGTGGCGAAGGGAGTTCAGTCAAATGTAAATTCCCCTGGTTTGCTGCATCACTGGCAGAAAATCTAAAGTTAGTTTAAAAAAAAAAAAAAAAAAAAATCAAAATTAGGATTCAGCCCGTTTTGTCCAAATCCAAGTGTCTCTAAAGCAGGTATCACCAATGTTTTTAGGGCTGAGGGCTACTTAACCATGGGAAGGGCTACCAATACTGACCTATGAACTGTTTATGTATAATACCGCATGCATAATAAACATTTTTTTTTAACTCCTAATTTTCTTTATATTATTTTGAAATCTCTATTAACGCTTAATTGCTCTTTATGATTACAATGATGAAATGCTCTAAAATGATTAAAAAAGAAGAGCAACAGAATAAAATAAAATTTCAGTCTGGTGAGTCGTGCAGTTTACAGAAGATGCTGTGGGTACCCTATGTGGCCCCTTATTGCCTGCGTGCACCGCGGTGGTGACCCCTACTCTAAAGACTGCTTGATGAAGCAGGTGTAGTCTTCTACAGAGACATCTCTATTCAGAGATGTAGAGGATTTCAATTAGGTTGCGCGCCCAGTAGGCAAAAAATACCCAGAAGAATTGAGAGGATGGGGGATGGTTTCATGCTGTTCAATGTTTCTCCTCGCATTTAAAGTGCAGGCATTTTTGTGGCTGAACAATTCAGTTTCGTTTAATTTAAACAAAAAAAAAAATAAAATAAAAAATAAAACAGTGCCAAAGGTCATTCTATGCCAACTGAAACCTGGTAAAGGCTAAGTGGGGATTTTTATTCTTAGATGTGGCTTCCTCCTTTTGTGTGCACCCCTGGCCCAGATCTTCAGGATGAGCCTTGGTGTTGATCCCTGGACCTTTTTTTTTCCAACTACTGGTACTAGTGAAGGCATCTGAGCCAATTTATTACAAGCATAAATTGCCACACGCCAACTGTAGAGAACAGCTGTTTTTCTGTCTTCTGAGAGAAAAAGAGCTGTTCCAAGTTCATCAACAATAATTGGAGTGCTTTAGAGCAATATAGACCAGAGGTCACGGATTAGTGGACTGGGGTCTGGATGCGGACCCTCCTGCTGGCTAATCTAGACCCAACCTGATTTAAAACATTTATAAATTACTACACGTTTTCAGACGACAGTGTCTAACTTCACTTGTGCCGCTTCTCCTGTTAACATGGTAAAGCCATTCAGAGCGTCCGGGAACAGGCTGCACGTGATTCAAATTAGCTAATGAGCTGTGTCAGTTTTGGTTGCCACGGCTAGCCACTTTTAGACACAGCAGGGGAACCTGTGGCAAGCTGGGTGGTGGAGAAAAAAGGAGAGGACGATGAGAAAAAGAGTGCAGTGGAAGTGTGGACTGCTGGAAGAATCGCGGTGAAATTGTGAAAGAAAAGTGAAATGGTGTGCTCTAATCTGACCCTGCACATTTCCAGTATGTTTGGCTCAACCTGCTGCTGTGAAACAGGATTCCCCACCATGACCATAATCAAAAATCATATTGATCCATGCTCACTAATGAGAACCTTGATAAGTGCTTTAGAATGGCACAGCCTTGCAGGGCAGCCTAAATCCCACTTCTCATTAAGCCATAAAAAAGAAAGGGGGGGGGGACAAATGGTTATTTCAGGGTTTTTTTTGTTGTTGTTTTTTTTCTATGTGAATCAGGCAATCATCTGTGTACCAAACTGAATGATTGTTGTTCTCTACTTAAAAAAAAAAACACTTTAGATTTTAAGATGGAAAAATTTTCTAGTTGTTTGAAATATATTTAAAAAGTCATTGTATAGCATGGATGCAAAAGCATTTTATTTCAATGTTAAATGCTGTGTAAAGGATCATAATGTAAATATCTCAAGACCTTTACTGGCTGTTGATTTTCTTTATTTGGACCTTGTGATTTTTAATTGTTTACCCCTGGTATAGTCTATTTGTAATGATAAAGGACCTCTCATTCCCCCCATTGACTTCTGTCAAATGTTTTTTTTCCTCCTGAAATTTAGGGCTCTTACCAGCACATCTATATCCTTCCTAGTCCGAAAAAATGTGTTGGGTAGATCAAGATGATTTTAAATCTAAACTGTACTTTAAGAAGCAGACATATGTCAAATTTTGTCTTTTACTAAAGGTTTTTATGAATATCTTTTCTTATATTTTTTTTTTTTGTCAGGGTTTTGGAGTAGCTGCCAAGTCCACACAGGAGTGCCGGAGAGTAGACCCCATGTCCATTGTTGTGTTCCACCAGGCTGATGTGGGAGAGTTTATCAGGAGTGAAGAAACACTGACATGATGTAGCAACAGGATGGAAATTTTTTTGTTTTTGTTTTTTTTGCCACGTTTTTGTTGGTGTGTAATACTTAACATCTGTTTTTTTTTTACTTTGGAAATCTGTAATTGTGGGTCTTTCATAGAATCTTTCCATTAAAACATCCAACTAAAGGTAGTTTTATGTGTGGATCTTTTTCTAAATGTTTTTATCTTAATAAATCAGTAATAAAGTAGCACTGATTTACTTTACCACATCTCTAGGAGAAACTTGGAGTGAATGAACTTATCTATATTATACCTGATGTCTGGAGAACCACAAGTTAAAAGTCAGGGTAACAACAAAGACAGAAAATCTGCAAGTGCAAGGCTTTTCTAAAGGTCCTTTAAAATAATTATTTAAGCATTTTTTGTTTTTTTCTTTAGTTAGTGTTTCAGTGGAGTTGTCTCAAAATCAGAAAATTGTAGGCTTGATTCCAGCTTCTTCCTCATGCCGGTCAATGTTCCCCTAGCAAGGCACTTAATGATCCTGATCTAGATGTGCTGGAGTGCTTCTAGGAGAAAGTGCTTTAAGTGGTAAAGATAACTAGAAAATGAATGTCTAAATTCAGTCTTAACATTTTTTTCCATACAAGTCAGCAGAAAACAATAACAAATTCAAATCCTGTTATTTTATGTTGTTGGAAAGAGACATTGTATAACCATGATTTTTTTAAAATTTATTTTATCACAGTTTTCAGACCATAAACCCCCCCAAATGGCCTCGGGAATGAATGAACAAAATCAACTTAAACCAAGTTTTTCTTTTTCATTGTCCTCCACCGGTCTTTCAGGTTCACGTTGGTTCGGTTTTTAAAGGGGAAGTGAGCCTTGATCCTGCTCCAGTTACCCTCTCCAAACCTCTTGACCCCTTCTCTTAGCATCTCCGTCTCTTTCTCAGTCCACTCCTGCAACAATTTCATGAAAAAAGTTGGTGAGCTTTCTGTTGCTTTGAAAAGCTTAAAAAAAAAAAAAAACAAACATTTGTTCTTCATGTTGTGGATGTAACCTTCTGAAATTAAAATGTTTGCTCAAAAGTTTGGACACACCACCTTCGAAGAGTTTTCTTTATTTCCATGACAATGGAAATTGTAGATTCACAATGAAGGCATCAAAACTATAGATTAACACGTGGAATTATATACTTAACAAAAGTGTGAAACAACTTAAAATATGTCTTATATTCTAGGTTCTTTAAAGCCACCTTTTGCTTTTGTTAATGCTAACCACACTCTTGGCATTCTCTTGATGAGCTTCCAGAGATAGTCACCTGAAATAGTCACCTGAAATGGTCTTCCAACAGTCTTGAAGGAGTTCCCAAAGATGCTAAGTTTTGCCAATTTTTCTGACTGACTTTCATTTCTTAAAGTAATGATGGCCCTTCGTTTTTCTTTACTCGGCAGTTTTTTTTTTTCTTGCCATAATACAAATTCTAACAGTCTATTCAGTAAGACTATCAGCTGTGTATCCACCTGAATTCAACACAACACAAATGATGGTCCCAACCCCATTTATAAGGCAAGAAAGCACACTTATTAAACCTGACAGGGGACACCTGTGAAGTAAAAACCATTTCAGGGCACTACCTCTTGAAGCTCATCAAGAGAATATAAGTTTCAGTTGTTTCACACTTTTTTGTTAAGTATATTATTCCATATGGGTTAATTCACCGTTTTGATGCCTTCAATGTGAATGTACAATTTTCATAGTCATGAAAATAAAATAAAAAAAACTCTTTGAATACAGTACAGAACTCTGTTCTGTACTGTACCAAAAGAACTTCTCAACGTTCTGTACATATACACACAATACTCAAAAAAAATAAAGGAACACTTTGTAATCAGAGTATAGCATCAAGTTAATTAAACTTCTGGGATATTGATTTGGTCAGGTAAATAGCAGAGTTGTTAATGTTAATCAGTTTCAGCTGCTTTGGTGTTAATGAAATTAACAACAGGTGCAGTAGAGGGACAACAACGAGACGACCATCAAAAAAAAGGAATAGTTTTACAGGTGGAGGCCACTGACATTTTTTCCCCTCATCTTTTCTGACTCTTTTTCATCAGTTTTGCATTTGGCTAGGGTCACTGTCACTACTGTTAGCATGAGGCGCTACCTGGATCCTACAGAGGTTGCACAGGCAGTCCAACTCCTCCAGGATGGCACATCAATACGTGCCATTGCCAGAAGGTTTGCTGTGTCTCCCAGAACAATCTCAAGAGCATGAAGGAGATTCCAGGAGACAGGCAGTTACTCCAGGAGAGCTGGACAGAGCCATAGAAGGTCTACGACCAATCAGCAGGACCGGTATTTGCTCCTTTGTGCAAGAAGGAGCAGGAGGAGCACTGCCAGAGCCCTACAAAATGACCTCCAGGCCACTGGTGTGAATGTCTCTGACCAAACAATCAGAAACAGACTTCATGAGGGTGGCCTGAGGGCCCGACATCCTCTAGTGGACCCTGTGCTCTGGGTAGGCATGGAGGGACACACAGACCTGTACAGGCTGGACAACGGTACCCTGACTGCCATTGGGTATCAGGATGAAATCCTTGCATCCATTGTCAGACCCTATGCTGGTGCAGTGGGTCCTGGGTTCCTCCTGGTGAACGACAACGCCCAGCCTCATGTGGCGAGAGTATGCAGGCACTCCTGGAGGAAGAAGGAGTTGATACCATTGATTGGCCCCCACGCTCCCCTGTCCTAAATCCAATAGAACACCTCTGGGACATTATGTTTCGATCCATCCGAGGCCGACAGGTTGCACCTCAGACTGTCCAGGACCTCAGTGATGCCCTGGTCCAGATCTGGAAGGAGATACCCGGTGCCAACCGTCGTCTCATTAGGAGCATGCCCCGACGTTGTCAGGCATGCAGACACGCACGTCGGGGCCATACAAATGACTGAATACCATTTTGAGTTGCTGCAATGAAATTTCAGCAAAATGGACTAGCCTGCCGCATCATTTTTTCACTGTAATTTTTAGGGTGTCTTTGAATTCAGCCCTCTGTAAGTTTATAATTTTCATTTCCATCAAATGGTGTGGCATCCTTTTGTTCCTAACACATCACCCATTCCATATCAGTATAAAAAAAACAGTATGTTTTTTTGCCCATTGAGATCTGATGTGTTTTAAAAGTGTTCCTTTAATTTTTCTGACTGGAACTGGTAAAAAAAAATGTGGAAAAGGGGATAAACCCTATGAATAAACTAAATAAGTTTTTTTTTCAAAAAGGGAGACACCTTTTCATATATAGTGACAAAAACATGATATGAAAAATGAGTAAGAACCTTTTTCACAACACAGGATTTCACTCCAAATTTGGTTTTGGCAGATCATTTTTAAAATCACTGTTACAGCAAATCTCAGGCAATGTCATGCTTACCCTTTTCCTTTTTCCTGAATTTGAACCTTTATAAAAAAAAAATAAAACAAACGCAATTATTATTAAGAGTCAGATTTGAACAGCCTGATGAAGACTGATTAGATTCTGAGGGTTAAGGAAGTATTACCACTGTTCCCTAAGGAGGGGAAAAAGGATTCTTCGTCCTTCCATTCAACCTTGCTCCCTTCTGCATTTTTCATTAGGAGTTTTCTGTGAACAAGAACAGGTTTCCAATTGTTGAGATTTTTTTTTTTATATATATATATTTTGAAACCGGCATGACAAAATGACAGGTCCAGATAAAGATGAATACACATTTTACACTATTACTAACAGCAGCCTATTAGCTGTTTTACATTGCCGTTTTATCTCTTTACTTACAATTTTCTGTTAGCGCCTTTGTGAGGAGTGGAGTTTTTTTGAGGGACCTGATGAGAGGACGTATTTGGGGAGATGTCCAACGGAGAGTCTGGTAAACTTTCGATGCTGTCTACCTCACTGGATAGAAAGGAGCCAAAGGTTTGCCACAGAGACTCTTGAGTGCACCAATATTTTAGACCCAATCAAAAGATATTAAACGCAACTCAACTTACCAACTGGGAGAACCTCTGGATGGTTGTTCATCAGCTCTCTTCATTGGAGATCTGGAGGTGTTCAACTTCTCCTGTAGCTCTTCTTCATGTTCTGATGATACACTGGATCTGTTGGAATTTCTATTGTGAAAGTAAATCAGTTTTGTAAATTAAGGAAGGGTTTTCTCTGATGTGTCTGTTTTACTGTATCAGGCTTCGGTGCTGAGAGAATATAGTATGCAACGGCAAACAGGTAACTGATCCTATTCAAAAGATGGAAGCACCTCCCAAAGCTTACGGTCTAACAGTGTGTTAAGAATGATGCTGCATTTAATGTCATAACATCAGCTGATGATCTAATAATCTAATCTTGTCACCTTTGGAACATTAAAAAATATGGTTATTTTGATGTCAAAAATTAAAAAACCTACTTGCCGAATATATTAAGAAAAATAAAAGTGCTTCTAATTAAAATTCATGAAAAACACTGAGACTAAAAGAAACATTTTTCTTCAACATAAGCTTAGAGACTTTAATGCTGATACATGCACTTACATTTTTAGATTATAAACCTTAAAATAATTGTTTATTTAGGCTTATTAATTTTTTAACTTTACTTTTTAACTTTTCTTTCAATTTAATTTACAGTAGGTAATATATGATTCAAGGGCTTATCTAATTGTTTAAATGCCAAAATAAGATGTACAGCCATGTAGCAGAATCTTTGCTGAATGGCTGGATATAGATCTTGTGCTTCTAGACCTAACTGAAAGACAGAGGGGACTCCATTTTTAAGGGGTATGCAAGTGTTAAAAAATGGTAATTTACACTATAAAGCATTAATGTGTGGATTAACATGTCATCCTGCCCTCTACCCCTGTAGCAAAGAGCGTTAGCATCAGTGTTGGGCACGTTACTTTGAAAAAGTAATTAGTTATAGTTACTAGTTCCTTCTCCCAAAAAGTAACTGAGTTACTAACTGAGTTACTCCACACTAAAAGTAACTAGTTACTAGTAAAGGTAACTATTGCGTTACTTTGCGTTTCTTGACCCAATATCCCTCACCACCCAGCCCCCACCTTCTCGCCGTGTGTTTTAAAAGCCAGCTGAATAGAGTGGACGACAAAGACAAG
>NW_015150620.1:637180-639407 GCF_000732505.1 Cyprinodon variegatus
AAGTTGCAACTAGCAATAAAAAATATTGTTTTTTGGCATTAAACTAACCTTGTTTGTGTTCCATTAGTTCGCCTTGGGATTCTTGTGGGAATTTCTACCTGATTTTCAGTAAGTGGACCCTGTGAGCTGTTGTTTGTTGGTGGCGTCTGTGGAGGTTTTTCTGTCCTCCTCTCCAGCTCTTCTTCAGCTATTGAGTACTGTGTGCTCACCTGGCTGTCTGGTTCAACTACCAAGCGGGCCACAGTATATAATGACCCTGTCTGATCTTGCTGCTCTGCGTCTCTCTGCGGTGGCTGTTCCGCTGGGGAAGCTTCCATAGGGCCGCAGGAGTCTCTCTGAAGCCGTGCTTCTTGGTCTAGGCTCTGATCGTCACCTCTCTTTGGATCAAGTGAGCGTTGCTGGCAAAGGCAAACCCCTTCCTGAGCTTCAGCCTCCACTTCTTCCTCCAACTCAGAAAATGTTTTTTCTTCCAACCCCTCAGCTAAGGCTTTGTAGGCAATTTCAAGACTAGCTTTTTGGATGATTTGATACTTTCTGAAATATGTCAGAAAACAAAAATGAGTGTGAAAGATTCCAACAACAGGTCCTGGTCAAAATTGATGCTAATAGTTAAAAAACAAAGACAATGAAAGGCAAAAAAAAAAATAAAAAATGATAAGAAAGAGCATAGGCTGAAAAGCGACAAATGGACAGACAGACGATGTGCTGAAAGACAGGTTGGATAACCGATGTAGGAATAGGAAAATTTAATCTTTTATTTAAAAAAAATAATAATAATAATCTTGGTTGGAACACAAAGGTTTTTGTTTGTTAAGCAATCAAATCAGACAGTGAATAAAATTAGTAAAAATCAACAAATACAATCATATTCAATTTTAATACTTTCCCAGACATGGAGAATCAGATTTAATTCTTAATGCAGTGTAAACCTTTGTGCATAATTACAAAAGTTATAAAACTGATAAAATTGCTAACTTCTCAAAGAAGGAAGCCTCACCTTGATGTGAGCCGAACTGTGTTTGTTTGTACGCAAGAGGAAGGACTAGGCTCCTCTTGCTCATCAACTCCAGCTGTCTCATCATGTTGTACTTCGATTCTTTGCAAAAGAAGCATCTTTGCAGCCTGTTTAAAACATACACAAAAAAATTTAAAAAAAAATGTTTTATATACATATTCCACACTCACATATATATAAATAAATATATGTACACGCACACACAAATACACACACACACACATATATATACATATGATCCAGTGCTGAAGCTGCAGTCTTTGGACGACCTGCTGGAAATCCGTCCAGCAACACAAGACCCCACTGAAAGGGAGGATTTACTAATTTTCATAGATTTTCTAAAGCAAATGCTAGTTCCTACACCACAGGAACGTATTACCTCAGCAGCTGCACTTAAACACAACTTTATTACCATGGACCATTTGTCTAACTTTGACAGCAGCAGCTCTTATGCCCTTGAAGCCCATGAGACAATGAGAACTTACAAATTCGTGACATCAGAAAGGTTGGGAGCCACATACAACCCTGAAGAAAGACAAACCTCCTCTTCTGGCAGCAATTCCTGTGTCTGTCCAGGCAACAATTCCTGTGTCTGTCCAGGCAGCAATTCCTGTGTCTGTCCAGGCAGCAATTCCTGTGTCTGTCCAGGCAGCAATTCCTGTGTCTGTCCAGGCAACAATTACTGTGTCTGTCCAGGCAACTGTGCCCCACAAACAGGTAATACGGTCATTGTTTCATCTCCGATGGGTAAAATACTGACCATCCAGAATTCTTTTGGACCAATGATAGCTGATAGTTTGTACAAATTAATGACATCAGAATCATTCGGAGGCAAAACATTATGTCAGAAAACACAGATGACCAGTCCTGAGTCATTTACGATCGCCAATTCAGAAAAACAAAGCTCCTTGTCTGGCAGCAATATTTACATTGAACGTTCAAGCAACTATGCCCCACCGACAGTTAATATCGTTCCTGGTAAGAACTTCAAACAGGAGAGCCTTAATCGTAGTTCAGAGACTGACTACCCTGCCTGTAAAAAGACTGGAAAATGCAAAGACAGCTCGTCAGTGGATTCATATGGCAGGACCTCATCAAGTTTGTGCAGCAGGACCCCCTCTCCTCAAAAAAACCCAGAGATTCAGTCAGGTTTATACACAGAATCACCTATTATCAGATACCCATTTTCATCAGAGACCTCTGACCTGAAAG
>NW_015150620.1:642203-644145 GCF_000732505.1 Cyprinodon variegatus
AAAATCTCTCCATAACTTTTCAAGTTACCCTGTACACAGACAAACAAACACAAACTACCCTAAAAACATAACCTTGGTGGAGATAAATGGGAAGAGATGGGAAAAACAGAAACGATGAAAATCTATTAACAATATATAGAAACTTAATTTTCCATGATTGTGCAGCTCAAGTTCATGATAAGGTTGACTGTATCTGAACAACAGTGTCTACTTTACTTACAAATCTACCTACTAGTGTAGGTGATTATTTGCTTACATTGAACAAAATGCTTTATTTACAAGGTTGTAGATTCAGATGTGTTTGGATCAAACTTCCTCTGTAGACTACAACAACACCATAACAAACAATAATTTGCCAAATTAGTTTGCTTATTAACCAAACTGGATAAAAAACATAACTGCAGAAGAGAAGCAGGTTCAACACTGATCAGGAGGACTTACCTTTTGATTCCCTGGTTTGGGAAGGTACAGAGCGAGTGCCTCTTGTGCTTTATTAAATAATTCATTCTTTATGTATATCCCCACGATCTAAAGACAGCAATACATTATTTGTTAGATCAGAATAGTTTTTGGTTTTAACACACACTCATCTTTTTCATGTTATAAAGGAGAAGAAATATTTTTGAATCAACAAAAAACAGTGCATCCAGAAAGTATTCACAGCGCTGCATTATTTCCACAATTTGCTATAGCCTTATTCCAAATTTTAGGAGATTGATTTCTTCCCTTTCCGAATGACAAAAAGTTTCCTCTTGCCTAGAGCCATGGTCCCTTGGCTGACCATGCACCTCAGAGAACAAACATCAGGCATGGAGTCAAAGGCACTGTCTACAGACCTCTGAGACTAGTGTTTCTTAAAGGCACAAATCTGGAAAAACAAAGATTTCTGCTGCTTTACAGGTTCCAATGAGCATAGTGGCCTAAATCATTTGTAAATGAAAAGTTTGGAACCACCAGGACTCTTCCTAGAGACAGCTAAAGCACTTGGGGGAGAAGAGCATTAGTTAGGGAGGCGATCAAGAACCATCTCTGCAGCTGACCACCACTGAGACTAGGGGTGTTAATAATAATCGTTTTGTATCGATGCACAATCCAAAAGCCGACAATCCGATGCATCGATACGTCCGCAAGAGTATCGATTCATGTTTTTTTCCCCTCGGGTCTATTTTCATACATTTGCTCCTGGGCGTAATTCTCCCTCCCGTGTTGCGGTGGCGCTAAACCTATTTTGCNGTTTTCCCTGAGCATGCGTGGGTTCTCTCCGGGTACTCCGGCTTCCTCCCAGTCCAAAAAGAGCATGGTTAGAGCAAGAGTGATGTTTGAATATAAACATTGTTCAAAAGTGGATTAACTAAATATCTCTTCGGAACATTTGGGATTATGAAGGTGTCTTATTTACTCTAAATGATTGTAAACTTTAATTTAGGAATGTGTTATTTACTGAGAGAATAAATTATTTTAAAATCCTACAATGTGATTTCCTGGATTACTTCCTCTCATTTCGACTCTCATAGTTGAAGTGTACCAATTATGAAAATGACAGACCTTTCTTATTATTTTAAGTAGGAGAACTTCACAATCAGTGGCTGACTAAATACCTTTTGGCCCCACTGTGTCTGTGTGTGTGTGTGTGTGTGTAGGCATGTATGATCCATCTATAAATACTTTGCGATGTCAAAGGAATAAAAGTTGTTTATTGTGCTTTAAATGATAGAATTTCTTAATATGGTAATACTTATGTAATTATAAGCAAAACAAAACACAAACATTTTTTTAGTATAATTCTGTGAGTCCACCTTGTGAAGGTACGGGACGGTAAAGCGACAGATCTTCTGGCAAAACTGCAGCATCTCCGTCTTAAACTGTGGAAAGTTGAGCTGGTCGATGATCTTGTGCGTGCTCCTCTGCTGACGGATGAGACGGCTGAATATGTCCCTCTATG
>NW_015150620.1:647793-650209 GCF_000732505.1 Cyprinodon variegatus
AAGGACCTTCAGACCACGACTAACAAAATTCTCTGGCCTGATGAGACAAAGATTTAATTCTTTTGAGTGAACAGCAGGCATCCTTTTTGGAGATCAGACACAACTAATCACCAGGATGATATCATACCAACAGTGAAGCAACTGAAGCTCAAGGAGATTGCTCTTCTCATCTCTGCATCTACCAAACTATGGAATGCTTTGCTGCTGTTATTTAGAAAAAGCCTCTTCCATAGACACTTTGAAATCTGCTCTTAAGACTCACCCTAAAAAACCATCTCTTCTGTTTGTTTGTTTTTTTTTTTAGCAGTATGAGGTGGTATTCAAATGTACTTCTTATCTATGGTGTATTCCATATTGTTACATTTATGTGGATTTTTTTTCTTTTATTTCATCTTTTATAACTCCATTTGTTCCTAAATTGAAATTTTCAGTAATTCATCCCTTTTGTTGGACACTTGGGTTAGTGCCTGGTGTTTTTAAAGGGATTTATGAATAAAGTTGGCTTAGCATGGCTGAAGCATGCTGGTGTCAGCATCATGCTTTGGGGATGGTTTTCAGTAGCTGTGAATAGATTCTTGGCTTTAGGTGCCTTTATGTAAATTACCCATTAACCAAAAATGTAAATGTATGAAATAATATTAGTAAAAGAAAAAGAAAACACTTACCATCTCTTTAATTATGGTGGATGCAGAGTCAATATCCCTATGAGGAATTTGGAAAGTTGTTCTCATGTTTTCCAGCAAATCTAGGGCCGATTCCAGAGAAGTTTTTGACTGATCTGGATCAAACAAAGCATCTGAGGACAAGTAATAACAGTTAAAGCAGGGCTTGGAGGACAAAAACGAAAAGGATGAATGCTTCGCTGTGGCTCAGAAAGAGACGATGAATTCATATCAGTCCGACTCATTTCACATTGGTCACATTTCACATAAAATGCTAGTCATTTATTCAATGAGAGTAATAAAAACAAATAACTCACTAAGTTTGTCGCCTTCATTAATGCGTGAGAGGAACTGCAACACCCTGAGCTTTAACAACATGTCATCAACGGATTCAGTTGGACGTTCAAGGACATCTGAGGAGAAAAATATCATTTTTACTCAGTAATCCACATCCATCATGGGTTCTCTACCATTAATTAGTGAGAAACCAGATGATACATGTAGCAAACTAATTTGGAAACATATTCTTATTGCACATTTTAATTTGATAATTTGTAAATGGGGATTTAAAAAACACAATTCCAAAAATTTATTATAAATACCTTTCCTACGCATTTAAAAAGATAATCCCTTATAACAATTTAAAATCCTTTATGGGGTTGTTTTTTTCTTGTTTGTTTGTTTTTTACCTTTAGTGGACCCTTTGGACCCTTCTGGTCACACTGAGAACAAATTAAACTAATCAAATTTGCTCCTTAGATGTAACCAACACTCTCATTGGTTAGACAGCCACACTTGGTTCACAAACAGACAAAAAAAATAACATAAATAATAATAATACTAATAACAGGCAACTGCAAAAAGGATTTGAAAGTGTAATAAGGGATTACCTTTTTAACAGGTTTTCAATGTGCTTAAAGACCAGAAGGGTGAAGTAAATGTAGAGGGGAAAGTAAAAATAAATGCAAATGCTAAAAGAATTTGAAAATGTAAAGTGAGAAAGAAAATTAGAAATGGAATATGGAAATCCCCTTTTAAATGTGTGATTAGGAAAAGTATTATGAACAGATACATGTATTTTAAAATCTCTAGATATAGGATTAAAAATACATTTTCAAACTGCAGTATTTAATAATGGATTAATAAATGCAACATCTAATTCATCTTTCATAACTGAATTTAAAATGTGCAATTTATAATTTAAGATTTAAAAGTTGAATAAATGGCTGTTTTTGTTTTTCAGTGACTCTCCTGGTCCTCTATGGTAAAGAATTAAAAGCTAGAAAATGAGTCACAAAGGTGATAATGATTGTGATCTAGAGACAATGTGTTATTCCACCTCCATGCATTAAAACCAACTGAGCAACTCAGGGCTGCCAGGATGATTTGATGTCTTGAAGGATCAGAAAAGGTAGAATATAGAACCAATATTTAGGTATGAAACACAACAGAAAAGACCAGGCTTGGGGTTGAAAATGATCTTTGCATAGTAATGTAAAAGAAAAGTGTGACTAATAATAATGAAAGACGTGTGTTTAAGGTTGTCAGTGTCTTAAACGTTCAAATTTAAATTACATAAAAAGCCACACTTATCTATATATTAAAACAAAACAAACATTTCCAGATTAATTGATGCATACTGGTGAATCTGAACTAGGATAACTAAGTGAACCCAGAATATTCACTATGCTCATAGTTTTGTTTAGGCTTTGCAGTTGCCACGCCAAAAAAAAAAAAAAAAAAAAAAAAAAAAA
>NW_015150620.1:650253-662323 GCF_000732505.1 Cyprinodon variegatus
CCCCCCAAAAAAAAAAAAAAAAAAAAAAAAAAAAATCAAAATGCGTGAGACTTACAGTACACTTAAACACACACACACCAAAGGACCGTCCATCCTCAAAAAGTAACAGTTTGTTATTATTTGCTGACCTCAAACTTCCAACGGGCAAGCACGACAGGCTAGCAAAGTTTAAGCTAGTTAAGGTACTTACTGTCCAATATGGTTCTAACGCCACAAAAGTCCGCATATTGATGGTTTTTAAAGAACTCCACCGCCACAGAAAAGTAATAATCCACTATCCATCGGTTTACAATCTTCTGAAGTTCGAGGTTATTGATGTTTATACTTTCATTTTCCGCCATATTCGCGCCTTCCATCTTTCTTCTTCTCTTCTTTTCGGTGGTTCTTCTCTTATTTTTATGGCGGTGGCAAACCAACTTTTCGGTGTGCATTACCGCCACCAACTGGTGAGGAGTCTGAATCAGAATGACCCTATTTCCCCATATCTAATTCATTTTTTATTCCTATTTTAATCTATAAGTAACATCTTTCTTTCTTGAACATATCTATTACATTCTAAAAAAAATGTTGTACTGTTTATAATTTTCCACAATAATTACAACAACCTGTATTATGCTTATTAATTATTTCAATCATTAAAATAATTGTAGTTAATACACCTAAACTATGTTCTATCCAACATATCTTTTCGTTTGAGGAATTTCTAAAATATGTGTAACCAGATTTCATCCTTGTTACAATATTCTCCTCTTTCTTTAGTCTTAATACATTCATAAAATCACTCCACTTTATTTTGAATACTATAATAATATCTAGCCTTATTTTCTTTCACACTGTTCTTGCCATTTTCCTTAACAAAGAGATTTATTTGAACAGCTTTTTTCCCCAGAACTGATATAGATATAGATTGATGCACCATGATAAATAACAAAACTAAGGATTTTTTTTTTAAATGACCCACATGAATGTAATTTAAAATGTTTGAATGCATTAACAGAATTTTAAGTCTTTATAACCTTTACACTGCAAGTTTGAAGCCTTTAACAAAGAGGTTAAGAAGTGGTTTCTATGTCATTGTTTTATTTTTGTGCACATGAACCTTTTTCCAAAAACACAATCAAATAGAGAATAAAACATGGAAATCTCTATGATTGACGTATGTAAGGCTAAGTAAAACATCTTCAAAACATAAACAAAATCAACAAAATTAGGTTTAATATTAGTAGAGATCAGAGCAGTAATGTATAATAAGACATTTTGTAACCAATGAAAAAAAGATGAATAATTCTGTCTGGGTAAAGTTTAGAGAAAGAGCAAGCAATATCTACTGATGCCTTTCAGTAAATTTCTGTAAGAATCAAAGCAGATCATATAGAGAAACATCCATGGTTTTAATCTAACGTACTTTATTAGTGAGCAAACTTTTTTGTCAAAGATACCAGATTTTTACCCAATGAAGATTTTGCACAAAAATGTTCCAACAGGACAAAAAGACTGAGACAATATTTAATTGAAATTAAGAATTAATTCTGATATTGATGCCTTCTAGATACTTAGGAACTGAGTTTGCCAGAGATTTCTTAAACTGGAAAGGACGGTCAACTTCTCTTAATGACACCAAGAAACCAGATGGGATAGCATCAAATACAATACTATGTTCTCTTTCAGTAATCAAAATATGGTGCTTATTTAGAGATTCTGCGTAAGAGTCCTTTACTGATGAAAAGATGACAAGAAGTAATGCAAATGTTAAACCACATCTGTATGAACAGACTCATTTCTGTACAAAATATATATATTTTTTCCAGATGTAAGACATAGCAAGTTATGCTTACAAATAAGAGACCACAGTAGAGTTTTTTGCAGGTAAAAGATTAAATGTTTTGTGGCTAGTTTCAGAATATTAAAGCAATGGAGAGTCACTAATTAGGGCTTAATGTGATATAAAGCTCAATGAAGTACTTTTAAGATATCTATTTCAAATGTCAAAAGTGTCATTAAAAGGACTCAAAATCAATATCAATCATATCTGATGCACCATATTGTACCTCTACTGTGTTTTCAGGTAAGAAATAAACCAATAAAAAAAAATAAAAAAAACAGTCATTAATAATAATTAAGTTATTCAGCTTTATTATGGAAAAGACATTACAGATGTGACAAAAATTTGACACAGTTTAAATAAAAACAAATCTCAACATTCAGTTTATATATCATTAATAGTTAACTTTATACTTTATTTATAAAGCTCAGGGAATTTTGTTCTTAAAGAACCCCCCCACCCCACCCCACCCTGGAGAAAAAAAACAAAAACAATGTCCGATAAACGGAATTAATGATAAATATGTATTAAAACCTCCATCCTGTTACTGTACATCACAAACAAAGCCTTTTCTTTCAAGTTTCAGTTTAAACTGCAGATTCATATGGAAAACCAGCTTTGAGGGAATTACGTTGTACAAATAAATGTGCATCGAGTCCAGCAAGCTTCTCATCCACGAAAATCAACCAAACGCTTTCAAAAGAAAATCATCACAGAGGAAGTCCTTTCTTCTATTTTAATTAATACTGTGTGTTAATGAGTCACATTATACCTTTTTTTTTTTTTTTTTTTTTTGCATCTGGATGTATTTCATAAACAACTATTGTGTTGCTTAGTAACCGATTTATGCATTGGTCAAATACAGCAGATTTTCTGATTGCTGTTCAGATCTTATCAATCTGTCCTTCAGCTATATATGTCAACAGCATTTAATTTTTGTCTTCAACAATTCTAAATGTAAACCCGTATGCCAAATTTGATAAATTTAATACAGAGCAGCTACAAAACTGGATAAATGAGGCCAGCATTACGATACCCCCCCACCCCCACCCCCAATATTGTTATACGATCAGTGCTTTGTCCCCTGCTCCAAAAGTAGATGAATCTTACATTCTTTTGACAGCAATTTCCTATTAAAAAACATAGAAATACACAATATTCTTTGAGATTTTAATCAATAGTGTAAACAGCGAAGATATTTCTCTTGATCACCACAGATGAGAACAAATAGCACTAAATCGTTTAGCTGGGAATATCAGACTGAAAAGGTTTCATTTAAGCACTTTCAGCCTCTTAGACTAAACCCTAACTTATATTCAAGACGCAACCGTTTCAAGTGCTTACTGGCATATCACTTCTGTTAAGGTGAGCGTCATAAATATAATGGATCACTTTAACAGCCTAAGTGCTCTGATGCAACACCTGAACATGATCACTTCCTGCCCTGCTGGCAGATATTGCTGGGGTTAAACCTATGGAGAGGGGGGGGAAAAAAGGCAATTCCCCCAAACACAGTTCAGACTTAATGCTTTTATAATTAAACGACTTCCTGTCTGTACCAACTTTACAAAGAGAAAAAAAGCGTTGCTCTGTAGTCCAGTGATGTACTATGGTGCAGTCTTCTTTAACAAGAGGGTGCACCACATAGTTGCTTAGCAGCATGCAAACTGATCATGTCTATTCTGGCTCTGAGCAGCTTGTGAGGTTTCAGTGTTTGAATGCAATCTCTCCATGTTTCTGGATCTATTCCTCCATCTAACAGCATGAAGATAAACACAAATAGAAAACCATTAAAAGTTACATTCAATCTACAGCCTGAATTAGGGAGACGTATCAGTAATCTATCGTTTCAGAAAGGCTCCTAAGATGTTAGGCAGCATGTAAGCAGGGATGAATGGCAAAGCTATGGACACGGAGAATGACTTCCTTATCCAAATGAGCACGTAGGATAGCTGTTGAGGAGTGGTCTTGGTGATAAGGCTTCAGCAGTCACTTAAAAATAGAAGAATATCTTTACAGGTTCACGTAACAACAAAAATATCAAAGACTAAAAAAAAAAAAAAAAAACACAAGAAGAGGACGAACTGATGAGAAAAGCCATTTGGTCCTCTTGTCTAAGAATAAGGCTTGTGTTTACAATGGCCGGTGTCTTTAAAAGGCTGCCACTTCCAGGCTGGCAGATGTGTCTGTTGTTCATGCATGTCTGAGCACATAGTTCAAAGTTATTGTGCTCTGCACACACATGGCTGTTATAAAGGAAGTAGTGCATATCCTGAACTGGGATTTCCATGTCTGGATCCAGATGAGTACTGAGCATTTCTCCCACTTGTGATCCTTTTCCCCGACTGCAGAGTTGATAAATGATATGCTGTAGAAACACAAGTGCATCTCCAACACTCGTTTGGATGGTTCCTGGATACAGACCTGACTTGACTGCTGTAGTACGTGAGATAAAAAATTCACACAAGCAAATCGAAATGCTGCTCAAGAAAAAACAGCCCAATTATGAGAACACAAGTGCAAATTAACACAGTGTTGAGTGTTATACAGCCAGCTGTGATGTTCGTGGTCCCGCTGCAGCAGCCTGTGTATCGTTCCCTTCAAAGGGCAGGCTGAGGAATTGAAGGTCCACCGTAGTCCTCACAGGGGGGACCGATAAGAAATCTGTCTGGCCAGACCGTCAGACGGAAAACTCTGAGCCGCCACGGCGACCCTGGGTCCCCGCCAACAGACGGCGCAGATGGAGGCCTGTGAATGGGTTGCACCACAGAAGTGACGGCGGACCCCCAAAGACAGATTTCATTCCATCCCATCTCATGTGACGCTCCCATGTTGGCTTCTCGTTTTTGAGACGCTCAATCTCCTGAAAAAGATTCAAATCAGTTCAAAGAAACTTAATTCAAGAAATGATCTCAACAGGTGGGTTTTTATTCACCTTTTGTTCAGAGAACTCTCTTTCCTTTCCTGACAAAGTTGCAGCAATAACAAGATAACCTCACCTACTCATCATGTCGTTGTCCATTTATTAGTCTGTGTAACTTATTTAAAAAAAAAAAAAGAATAACAACTTGGCCTTTCACTCCTTTAATGATCAGAACCCATGATATTACTGCTGTAAGGTTTGTTTTTATTCTGAGCTGTTATTTTGCACATATCTGATGTTGCTGATATTTTCAAATATCCATTACTATAAAAATGTCCATAGCTGTATATTGGTTATTTATTCTCCATGTGAACTGTTTTACATCGTTAAAACACTTTACAGTACATTATTCTATTTTAACTCTTCACTATTACGTTATTCTTATACACTTTTCTAAGGTCCACATTTGTGTGACCCTTTTTTTTGTATAATATTTTTGCTGCTGTAAACACCAGAATTTCCTCATAGGGGGACAATAAAGGGATTTTCTATTCTATTCTCTTCTATTCGGTCCAACTAAAAACTAATCTTAAAACAATCTGAAATCAGTCATTCTGACCTCCATAACTTGACTCTCGTACCTAAATTCCTAATCAATCTGATTTCTTTACACACAAACATGTGTGTGTGTGTGTGCAGCAACTCAGTGTTGAGGCTTCTCTAGTTTTAAGACCAAATGGCTATTGCAAAGAAGAAATATATTGTTAATTAATTTCCCATTGGGACATTTATAAAGATCTGAATAAGTACCATTCATCAAGTTTTATTCATAGTTCTTGATAGTCTAATATTTTTGCATATATTCAAAATTTATTAATTGCCTCTTTGGCCTTTCATCTTTAAGGTTAGAAATGATAGAGCTGAACCTAAAGCTAAAAAAGCTGAGGAGGTTAAAACGGCTACTAACCGTCTCATCGTTGCAGATAGAGTGAATCTGTGTGCCAAACATCACGGCCGTAAAAGTTAGGAAGAGGATGGCCTCAAGACAGAGGAAGATCAGCAGCAGAACAGACACCCCTGGTGAGAAGTCACTGCACTCTAAACAGGGTGAGAAAAGAAACCAAATCAAAGGTTTTCACAGTAAAGTTAACTAAAACTTGAAAAATGGATGTCAATTATGGGGGAAAAAAAGTTATAAGCCATTGTTTTCAGTTTTAGTCCACTAAAGCAATGGGAATCGATAATCTAATGTCAGAACCCCTGCAGCAGTCCTGTCAGCTGTAGAGACCATCTATAAACAACAGCTGCGAGAAAACATTTTCTTTTTATCCAGCCAACGATAAATCTCAACCAAAACTTTTATTCGTTTTAATTTCTGCAAAACAAAATCAACAACGACAGTCTTCTATGATTGGGATGAACATTTCCAATCAATTCTGAAATAAAAGTGGATTTTATAATAAGACTTTCAATTCTAAATTTAAAATGTTCCTTTAAATTCTGAACTTTTTTGTTGTTGTGTTTGTTTCTTAAGGCAACTTTATATAAAAAAAAAAAACATTCTGCAAGGTCTTACCGTTCCACTGCACCTTAATACATGTGAAGAAATGCATTCCACTCAGGCCCAGAGCATGGGCTGAAATCAATGCTATGTACATCTGTGGAGAAAATAATACAAAACAAAAGATTTGATCATAAAACAGGTTCATCCTTTAAGCTTGGCTCCACTAATGGTGCTGTGTTTTTTTTTTTTTTTATCTTAATGTATGCAGTTTTTTTACTGTAATGAGATCTAAATCTGAACTAGCTTTTAAAGCTCCCTTTTCTGTAAATCAAAGTGTTAAAAAAGGCGTGTGCTAGATTTTAATGGCAGCCATAGAAGGCAGCTTTAATTTTATGTCTTCAGAACAATCCAGTCAGCAAATTCAGACATAAAAAGTGCTGATCTTATCAAGGGAGTCCCAGATGTAGCACTGAGAGCCTATTTAATGTAGACCTGTTTCTGATGAAAGATCTGCTCATTTCTGCCACAGCCTCTTGCCAGTTTCCCCACATTGGTATACTTACAGTAAAAAGAACAAAGAATCTCTGATTCTTCTCTCCCACACAGTTATTGACCCAGGGACAGTGATGATCCATCTTCCGAATGCATCGTTTACAAATACTGAATGAAGAAGACACAAATTAATTATTAACACAGAGCTTTGGAACATCTGCATACTTTGATTTTACTATATTTTGAGTTTAAAAGAATATAAGCTTGGACATTTTATTGTATTTTTTTGTTGTTGTGTTTATCTGGGTTAAACAACTACAATTTCAACATAAGATGATATTAAATGTCTTTTTAAACTTATCTGTTTATTGAGACACAAGCACAGAAACCAAGTGATGGAGTCGAACCTTATTTCAAGTTCACTGTCTTTTCAACTCTCAACCAAACAGTTGCACTTCCGATTCATTTCATATAAAAGTGATGTTCTTTGCTTTTGTTAAAAACATCCAAACAGAAGAGAAAGGTTTCCATGTGCTGTCGGGCTGACCTGCAGTGGTGTGCTCTTTCAGGTTTGATGCTGCAACACTTTGGGCACTTGTAGATGACTTCACCAGGCTTAAGCTGTAAACTCTCCATGTACTCCTTGGTAGCATTGCCCTTAGGAACTGCACCCTAAATTGTGGAAAAAATATATAGTTACACATATCCATAGAGATAAATCATGCATTAAGATTGAAGGGGTCGTGTTCAGTTTCACTTAGACTAACTTAATTCACTACTTAAAGTAATTTAAATTTGCAAAAAAGGTTAAATAGACACAAAGTAGGATCCATTGTCTTCCCAGCCTCTTGGACGTTTCAGTTTTAGCTTTAATGATTGCATGTCCACCTATGCTGAACTCCCATGGGGAGTACCACAAAGATCCATCCTCAGTCCTCTGATTTTTCTTTCATCCCATGCTAATAACTGCTGGATTTGTCTTCAGGGGAAGCAGGTCAGTAGGGAAGTCTGTAACATCCTTCTTGAATTACCCCGTCCACCTCAAAGCAATCGACAGCCGTTGTAAAACTCGGCCAACCCTCTTCTAACCACCACAAGCCCACATGAATGTCTCACCCAGTTTTTTTTGTTTTTTGTGTAGAATAGTTTTTTGAGCTTTGCTTCAGGTTTTAAATGTCACCTCGTTATCTCAGAAAAGCTTCAACAGTCACATATTACCAGTAAGATCATAAGCTTGTGACCAGATCCGGGGTTCTGGAACAGTCTGCCCTTTTACTGCTGGTCTTTAAATTATTTTACATAAACATCATTTAACAACCTTTTAATTTCACAGAGCACGACCATTAGGGCAGCCTTTGTTTTTCCATTGATTTTTTTCCTTATATTATAATGTGTTTTGCCTTTTGCTTTATCATGATTTTATTTTTATATTCAGTTTAGTTCATATGTGCTTATAAATATAACTGGTGAGAAATTGGTCCTCTGAATAGTAAGCAAATGAAATAAAAATGTTTGTAAGATTTCCAACCCATTAAGTCATGGGACATTTTCTACTCCAAAATCGTTAGCTATTGTGCCCCTTTACTTTTGGTAAATTCAAAATTATGTCTCTTTAGCACTGTAGTCCCAGTACAAGACATCAACGTTAACCAGAAAATACTTGAATCTTTGTTTGGATAGATTCACTTGTTTATTTCTTAATTCCTCTCCGGCTATCAGTTACATTTTTATTTTTTCTTATTGTACCAGCAGTTTTTTTACTCTTTTAACGTTCCATTTTAAAGTGCTTTGAAACTGGTAAAATAAATGGATTTTACACAGGTTTACATGGAAACTTGCTAAGCCACGTTTTACCTACCACTAAAGCATCTAAGGGGCTTTTGTTTTATTCGAGCAAGATTAACTAGCAAGTCATCAGCTAAAGCATGAACCGACCAACTGAATCCAGTGACAAAGTGGAGGTCAAACTTAAGAGGAAATGAATATGTTCTACTAGCAACCAAACACTGTATATAGTAAAGCAGCCTACAGTCAGTAATGAATTGAATGTAGTTTAAGTAACAGTGTTAGCTGAAAACAAGTTAAATGCCTCATTTGAAACAGAAAAGTAAACAACCTTGACCAGATGACACGGATCAGCCATAATTTATCAGCCAGGGTAAAAATGTAAACCTTGATGTTAAATTAAATTCTAAGTCGGACATTTAGACTTAGTTTAACAAGCTTCTCTGCAGAGTCTTCATACAGAATATTATATATAAAAAAAAAAACTGCTCCTCAGTGCCCCACATTACACTGGATAGCGGCTCCAATAACACTGTGCCTGTGCTGTCTGGTTGTTCTCTAACTTGCACACTTTTCTGACTCCAAAAACCACATTTATCATATATGACTCTCTTTACAGGTAGAGTATTTTCCGATTTTAATATTTCAGTGAAGCCCCTCTTTAACTCCACTTAGCTTCTGTGTTTAAATGTTTCAGCGATTGTTATGATGCTGAAAGTCCTTACTGGGTCGGTCAACATGGTGCGCAGGTGTGATGCCAGTGCAAGTACAGCCAGGGAGTTGAAGGTGGCCCCGTTCAGCAGCGAGTACCAGAAGTTCTTGGCAGGCAGAAGCATGACGAAATTCACCACAAACTCAGCGTATAGGACCAGGAACCAGGTCATGGTGGCGCACACCATCCCGCAGCTGTCCTGAATGAACCAGACAGTGCGGTTCCCTACTGTGTGGCCGGAGTTTGGACCTCCAACCATCACGCCGGCTCCCAGGATGCCTGTCTCTACATCTGCACCAGCTGAAAGCAGCGGGTGGTGCTGCTCCATATCACGTAGTCGGTGGTTTGAAGACTGCATCCTGCCCTGCGGGAGAACACAAATACTTTGAGCTAAACCAACTTGAAATGTCAGGCTTTATTCTAATCTTATAAAAGAAAAAAAACACTTATGACCACTGGTACTCAGTGTTTCACTACACAACACACTGTTCCCCCTCTGGAGGCAGGTTTTAAATATGTTATCAAGCCAAGGTCACATGACAACCTAAAAACAGGAGAGACATCATCTGCAGCTAATGGATAAAATCAATGGCAACACAAGGTCTTCTGGAAAGCTGACCCTAAAGCTGCAGTAGATATGGGCTAATAATAAGTCACTGCAGCCATGTGTGATTGTTTTCTAATAACACTGATAAAAAAACAAAGGGTTAGGAGTTTCTCTATGATACGAAAGGAAGATCAAACTGCAGGTTTGTCAGATTACCAATAGATAATTCCTAAAAACATGCATGTCAAATGCATTTCCTCTTCTTTGTCTCTATTTCAACAATAACATTATATGCTCCTTTAAAAGATTCATTCTCACAAACCATCTCAAATCATTTCCCTCCACTAAACTACCGGTAATCCACTGCATTGCTTCACAACTAATCACGAAAGATCTTTCCAGTAAACAGCCAACAAAAAAAACAGGCAACTACCAAGACTAAATACTTTATCTGTACAAATTTCTGCCACTAATGGAGCACTGTTTTAATAGAAACAATTACATAAACAGATCCCAACATTCAGTAGAGGATTGGAGCTCTTCTCCTTCTTAAACTTCAAAACAAAGCTGCTGCCAGAGTATCCTCACCTGTAGATGCTATTTTATTATTGTTTTTTAAGAAAACTTTAACTAACAGCTTAACAAAAAAACAAAAAAAAAAAAAAAACTACAGCATTGAAAACAACAGGGAGAAAATCTGATTAATCTTTCTGTACAAATAAAAAAAGAAATAAAGCAAATAGCAACCTAACTTAGACTTAGTGTATAAATAAATACATAGATATAATGCATATTAGCAGAGCAAGAGAAAAAGAAAAACATATTGGTTGTAAACTCTGGCTTAGTGTACTTGTATATTTAGATGCTCTCAAGAAAATGACTTCTTGTTTTCTCTAAATCAAATAAAACAGCTGAGGTCTTATATCAAACTTTTAGGCAGATGTTTGTTTTTTCTCTTTCTATGCATTGACTTTCCCTTTCAATGACTATTAGTGGCAAAGTTTGCGAAACAAAAACAACATAACAGGAAGGAATTCCAACTTTCCTGAATTTCTAATCCAGCACATACATCGTCTATAGCTTATGATTTGTGTTAATTAGATTAATTTCACATCACAGACCACAATGAGGCTATATTCAGAAACCAACCCTTATTCTAAGATTAACAGATTTGATCTTTTTTTGTAATTCTATTCTTTTTTTATGTGTAATGCATGTCAGACAGATTTTTTTTTTTTTTTTTTGTAAAGCTAAAGAAATTCTATATTGTGTTTTGCTAATAACTGAATAAATAATAGCAAAGCCAAACAACTTACCACAGCATAGTAACTAAATCTGTCTACATACAAGGACAAAGACAGCTGCAAATTTGTTGAATTAGAAAATAACTGTATTGATTTTCAACAAGGATCAAATGAAGTCCAGCCAAATGCTCCAGCTGTCTACTCTGCCCAAGAAGAGAGCAGAACATTTTTATCATCATCTTTTCTTTGATATACACAGCCAGCTGGGTTCTGCTGGATGCTTCTTCATGTTAAAAGAGAGTCGTTCCTTTTTGCTGTAATGTGCATCCTCTGGAGTATTATTTGTAGGGGTGTCCTGATCAGATGTTATTATCGGTTTGATATTAGAAAAAAATATCAAATCGGATTTTATTGGCCGGCATTTAAAATCTCTATTTTAATACTGATTAAAAACTCATCTCATCTAAAAGTTAAAAGAATGTAAACGGCATGTTTTCACTCCTTTTGTTGTTGACTTTTATTCCTTATTTTAGTAATACTGATAGACTTAGACTTTATTATCATTGATTATTATTATCATTTAACTGATCAAGCCTTTTCTAACATTCTGAAATATAAAAGAAGTACTAAAATCCGGTATAATTCATGCTAATAATGTTATTGGTTCAACAAAATTCTCAAAGCTGCAGTATCAGTTTTGTATCAGAAATTAAAACGTTGTTTCCAGACATCTCTAATTATTTCGCATCATAAAAGTAATTTTGAATCGACTGTTGTATAACCCCCACCCAAAAAACCAAAGCAAAATAAAAAACAAATCATTACATACTGAAGTCTGTGTAAGTAAGGATAAAACCCATGATCCTAAAAATAGAAACATCTTATAGAGAATTTCCTTTGTTTAAGCACAATGAATTAATTCGTTTTAAAAAACAGATGAAACCATACATTGGAATGTTACATAATACTTACCGTTAAATTCAAAACTATAAAAAAAAAAAAAAAAAAAAAAAAAAAAAAAGAACCCACTTCCCAGTTTTTTTTTTTTTCTTATGTTACAGTCCTATAAACCCTGAAATGGTGAAAGTTTAAATCTATACG
>NW_015150620.1:664398-665408 GCF_000732505.1 Cyprinodon variegatus
TGTTGCCCCTTGCACATGACCATCTGTTGTCTAGGCATTTAGGAGTTACAAAAATGTACAATAAAATACTCAATCACTTTTTTTGGCCAAGGCTGATATGGTAGAATTTGGTCGCACTTGTAAAACATGTCAGGTTGCAGGAAAGCCAAACCAGCCTGTTCCAGTTTCTCCTCTTCATCCTATACCAGTACTTTGTGAGCCTTTTGATCATGTCATTGTAGACTCAGTTGGTCCATTGCCAAGGACAAAGTATGGTAACCAGTTCCTATTGACTGCTATGTGTGCTTCGACACATTTCCTAGAAGCAGTTCCCCTCAGAAGAACTGCACCTCTGGTGATCAAAGCATTGAAAAAGTTTTTCACCGCTTTTGGTCTTCCAAAAGTAGTTCAGACAGATCAAGGAACCAACTTTCTGTCTAAAATGTTTAAGTAGGTCATGCAGACAAACATGTTGTGTCAAGTGCTTACCACCCCCAGTCAAAGGGAGCATTGGAACGCTGGCACCAGACATTCAAGGAAATGTTGCAGAAATACTGTTTGGATACTGGAAAGGATTGGGATAAAGGAGTGCCCCTGATGGTGTTTGCTATCCAGGAAAATAAGCAAGGTGTTACTTGGATGCAAAAACAACATCTATCTTGGGAATGTAACACACAATGTGTGTTTGTCTGTGTGTGTACAGGATAAATTGAAAAGTTAAGGACAGATATTAATGACATTTTTTTATCAGAGGTGTCCCTCGTGCCAAGGAACAAGTGCCAGGTTATAAGCTGAATACATAAATTCTCTTGAAGTTCCTCTAACATTGTGAGATAGGGATATTTTGCGGAACAAGCAGTTCCCCAATAGACCAGAGGGAGGCAGCAGATACTAATGATAGTCTCTGCATTGGACACAAAAAGTAAAAAAAAAAAAAAAAACCAAAAAAAAAAGGATTTTTTTGGTTTTTTGAAGGGGCCCATTGGAAAATTTAAAAAGGGTTTTTTTTTTTTTTTTTATTTTTTTTTTTT
>NW_015150620.1:665492-669102 GCF_000732505.1 Cyprinodon variegatus
AAAAAAAAAAAAAAAAAAAAAAAAAAAAAACCCTTTAAAAATTTACAAATTGCCCCCCAAAAAAAAAAAAAAAAATCTTTTTTTTTTTTTTTTTTTTTTTACCAGAGGTGTGCCTCAAGCCAAGGAACAATTTATTTAAAGCTGGTAATGATTCAGAGTTTTAGCTTATGGGTGCTCACCTTTAATGCATAAGCTATACAGTTTCATTCATCAGGCAATGTTATGTAGCCATATGTAAGTATTCATTTGAATTACGGTAGCCTCTTTTCTTTGTGCTGCTGTTAAATAAGTCATACACACATCTATGATTATGCTTCATGCTTTCTTCTTCTTCTCCGGCCTCTCTGGAACCAAGCCTACTGATGTGTCTTGTGACTGCTGTCTTAACTTGTGGAAAGCATAAAAGTATTCATGAGAAATTCAACAAAGCAGAAAACTGTTTCCATCCTGTTTGCTGCGAGACTAAAATTTTAATGCCATCCACATTTGCAGCCCTCTTAGTGATGTAACAATGGGTATTTTAGGATATATACCACAAATGTTGCCACGAAAAGAAGAATCTGACTCAGTGAAATATAGGAGTTGACCCTAACAAAGTCTGTGGACCGATGCCCTGTTAACACCCACAGTAGGGACTTTCCTGTCACGTGGCTGCCAGGAGCAGATTATAAAGCCAAGACAAAGAAGCTTGAACGCTTTCTGCCCTTAGTCTGCAGCCATGCAATGAAAGCTCCGAGCTTCCTGCCCTTTCCTTTCTGGTTCAGAGCCAGCATCAGCTGTCTATTTTAGAGGGAGTGAGAGAAAAATCCTCTAAAGCTGCTTAAAGGCTGAATCAGGGGACTGAAGCCTTTTCCATTTTCAGAGCTGCTTCTCTCCATCACGGCTAGATGAGCATTTGAGTGATGGCAAAAGCAGCAGCCACAGTGAATACATACAAACTGTTCTTCACTTCAGGTCCGGTGTGGGTCCTGAAACACATCTAGAATATCTCAGAAGAATAACATTAGATACATTCAGATAAAAGCAGGCTTTTATATTATTTTTTATTACCATCATGAGACTTTTAAAGCATTAAAGGCAAGATTTTTATTATTCTATTAAATAATAAATGTGCTGATGTATGAGAAATTCTGTAAGCACTGTGTTTTGGTCCCCTTTTTTCCACCCTTTGTTGACATGCAGGCTTTTGGAGTGAAATGAAGTGAAACAAAGTGGAGTAGAGAGCAGAGGTTTAAAGTGACCGTGTGACGTCAGCCCGTCTGCTTGCAAATGTGTGGGCTTGTGTTTGTGTTGCAGCAGTTTGCATTAGAGAGAGAGAGAGAGAGATACCCATGGACTCTCTTTATTGGTCCAATGTATCATTTACAATAAACACAAGTAAATTACATACCGGTACATGTACTCATATACAACAACCCAAAAGAAAAAACAAAAGACATAATTCCACCCCCTCAAAAACTGAGGATAAGCATTTCATTATATACATGACATAAAACATCTCCATCTCCCCAAATAGAAACAAACTCATTCTAATCTTATACAGTACCATTCTATAATAAGCAAGCTCTGTCCTAAGACGTGCAGCCACCAGGCCTCGGAACATCAGTTCAACATCTACAGAACCTGCCGCCTTCATTTTAATTATCCTGGGGAGCCAAATGCTCATCTTTGCCTTACCAAACAAAAAAAAAAATAACCTGACAAATATTCCTCTATAGTGCTGATGAATATCTAGGACTAAAAATACAAATATAAGGAATTCAAACATCAGGAATAAACGTCATATAAGAAATATATAGATAATGAATAGTTAATATAAACGGAATGAAAACAAACTGGTGGCAGAAACATTTTGCTATAACTTCTGTAGTTAAAAAAAAAACTTATAGCAGTTTAAATTAACAATGTGTTTTAAAAGAAAGAGAACAGGTGCAGTTGAACAAAGATCAGCGTTAACATAAAGAAAATGATTCATAACTCACTTACTAGACAGTTATTTGTTGCTTCGAAGTCTTTTTTTACCCTATTATCTTATGCTGCTTTTGAAATGCATTGTTTAAAGTATTAATGATAATATTGGTATTAATAATATTTATGATTTCTATTACTATTAATATTATGCTACTAATAAATACATACATTTTTAACATGAAGGACATAGAAGAGGCATAAAATGGTCGTAGGCAACTCCTACGACTAGCAAAAGATTCCTTGACAACCCATTTATTTTTAAGATGTGGCTCCTTTCAGCTGTAAACTAACTAAAACATTAGTTTTATAAAGAATAGTTTCTGCAGGGACAGAAATTTCAATTAAAGTCTGAAGTCTCCGGTGCTACTCTGGCGTTTTTTGTCCATCTCTTTATTTTTCACTTAACCAGATATTCAGATTGCTACTTCTTTGGCCTACAGAGGACATGAAGATTCAACCAGTCCTGTAGCATACAGGAAATCGTATCATTTAATTAAAACAAAGAAATAATTTTATTTTAATCTCCTCCTGCCAAGTTTTGGCTCCAGTGATTGTTGCCGTGTAGAGACATTTATCCTGACATAAAGGTTCAGTTTTTGCCGTCATGCACTATCCAAGGTGAAAACTTTCTGATGAAAATGGTTCTGTTTCACATTATGCACATCAACACTTATTTTAATATCAGTTCTAGATGTACGTCAAACAACCAATGATCAAGGGTCTGTGAGAGCCTACTAGGAACCATTACCCTAACCATGATGCAACCAGCTTCACCTGGCTTCTCTGAGATTTTAACATAGATCTGTGTCTCTAATTTTGATGCAAACCAATTTTTCTCTCTTTCAACACATTAACCATGTGAACAAAAGCGTCACTTTCTGAATTATAAACCACATCCACTAATAAGTACCATCATAAAGGAATGATCAGTACTAAGTAACCAGTATGTTACACCCGATCTTTGTAGATCAGATATAGTAAAACAGGAAAAAATTTAAAACAGTTTTTGTCTCACTTCCAGTCCATGGCATCCCATAACCTGCATGTTTAAAACGCGCCTCTGCTTCTTTGCACCTGAATTTGAAAGATTGAGAGGATAGTTTACAAATCATATGGAAATATGGCATCATAAAAGCATTCACAGAATAAATAGAAGAGTAGAATGATTTATTTACATTCATGACAAAAAACATCATATAAATCAATGCAGCTGCTTTGACGTTTTCAGCTATTATAACTCTCTGCCTTACTGATCACCCAGTGCTCAAATTAATTTCACTCAAATATAAAAAAAAAACAATAAACTGAGCCTATTCAAAGTCTTTTTCAATCAAACATAAGAAGGAGAGCTGAGGCTTTGACTGCAAAGGGAATGAATGCTCAGTGAAAAGAAGCTTGATCAAGATTGAAACAAAGAATTTTAGTGGGGATTTTCACATGGCACTTGGTTAACCCCTTTAAAAAGTGAGAGTGCATTGCAAATGGACCAAATAACTCAAAGCCTGTTGACAATAGGTGGATATTACTATAAAAAGGGTTTTTACAGTTATGTACAATAGCTGTATATATTGTACATAACTGTAAAAACCCTTTTTATAGTAATATCCACCTATATATTATATTCTGTACAAATCCAGCT
>NW_015150620.1:669145-701793 GCF_000732505.1 Cyprinodon variegatus
ATTCAGTAGAAACCCATGTCCTGCATTTATGGAACCATTATTTATCCTGCACTTGCTGCTATTGCACTTCTGATTAGACCTAAACTGCATTTCGTTGCCTTGTACCTGTACCCGTGTAATGAAAATAAAGTTGAATCTAATTGAAGCTAATCGAATCAATTGGCTGACCTTCCTCATGTGGCTATAGCATGAACGGCCATTGATAAAACAATGGTGCAAATAAGTGGCTAACAGCAGCTCTTCTTTGTTGTCGGTCAGCCTTATTTTCGTAATAGTACGTTGTTTGAAGACACCTTTTAGGAATCCAGTGAAGGACATTGTTTTACTGCAGTCTTTTCATTGCTCTATTACGTTATTGGGGGATACAATGGATCAGGCTGCATTAAGGCTACAGAGACTAGAGGGAACAAACAAGTACCTCCTTCACAAAGATCACAGGCTTAAAAGCTGGAGTTCTGCTTTGAGGTTTATATTCTTTATTAAATGCTATCATACAAAGCAGAGAACAAAAACCTTTGGGTTTGAAAGGAGGCTGATGGAAATAACTGAATAATTTCCAATTGCCAAATGCGGGGTAATGGGCATGAATTTTGGCAAGCTGTTGATATTTATTTATTTTTATTTATTTATTTTTCGTTATTTATCTATTTATTTATCTATTCTTTTTACACTCGCCAATCCTCTACTGGGTTGTCTGTAGCTCACCTCATATGGTTTACCTTGATGGGATTGGATTAGAGCTAAGCCTTGACCCAACAGATGTCATGGATCATTGTGGTCCATCTGAACATAGAAGCCATACTGTGGAGCTACTGTAGCACAACATAGAGGCTTATTCTGTTTAGCTAAATGCTTCAAGATATCCATGCTTTAAAAGGAGGCCTGTTAATCATGACTTATTTACATGGAGATCTGGGCTTTTTGTTTATCTTAGAAGGTGAACTTTTAATGCTTCCAAAGGAATCCCCCTTTCCCCAATTGGAGCTTAATGAAAATATCAGAGAAAGGAAATTATGTTTCTGTTACAACCAAAGCAAAGAATGAATCATTTGGACTAAAACAGCAAGGTTAATACAGATGTGGAATTAAAAAGTTTCAACGACTTCAGATGCATTGATGGGGCAATTCTTTGTGAATTTGGGAGGTAGATACATCTTCAGGTACTGACCAAATACCCTTGATTAGCTGATAATAAGTTTATTAAGTTCATCGTCATTTGCAAAAAGAACAATTTCCTGCTGTTTCTGGGTCTTGACTATTCAGGTTTTGGTCAGCATAATGCTAGGATGATTTGCTGGTTGCGTTTTTTTTTTTTTTCCTCAACACGGCCGTCACAGATTTGAGTCCTGGCCTGGTGCCCTTTTCCCAATGTCCTGTCCCTCTCTCTCTAAACCCAATCTCTACTATATTTGCCAACTTTAAAAAAATATACAAAAATAAAAACCACTAGAGCTTAAAAAAATGTTGTCCTGAAATTGTCTTGGCCATTTCGCCATTAAAATACTGCAACTACATTATTCTAAAATAAAAAAGATTAGTCAGAAGTTGGCAATCTTCCATGGACTGGTGGTTGTTCAGGTAATGATTCACCTTAAGGTCAGATTTTGCAATGCTTGGAGAAATCATAAAAAAAATAAAAATCCTGTAGACTCTACAGGGTCTGTCACCATGTTAATAATAATCAATTATGGAGTAGAAACAAGACCAAAAAAATCAGGCTTGGTTGTAAGAGTTTGCTAAAAAAAAAAACATTCATCTTAAAAAAATTACTAACAGTGAGCCACAATGAGCCACAACCCTTCTGGAACAATATCCGTTGGACAGATGAGACAAGAGTAGAAACATTGGACACTAAAGTGTTTATCAGAATAAGCACAATACCAACACAAACTCTTTACAACTAGTTTCAAGCACAGTGGTGCAGGAGTAATATTTAAGGCATGTTTTGCAGCCACTACCATACAGTCAGTCTACTAACAAAGAAGTATTTGTATTGTATTCAGGATCAAAATGTACAGTTTGAGAGCGGAGATTTAGAGAAAACTGTCATGGAACAGAATGAAGATCTGAAACACAGCAAGGAATCTATGACAGGATGGCTGAATAAAGAGGAACCGAGGCTTCAAAGTGGGTCAATAAAATTCCCAATCTCATTCTAAATGACAAGTTGTTATTTGACTTAGAAAAGCTCAAATAAGCCAACAGCTTCAACTGTCCTGTCCAACCCTTGACCCATCTTTACATATATCTTTCTACATGCAGATACAGCAGCAAAGCCTCCACATCCCACAACGCATTGTTATGAACTGCATTATGTTAGTAGTGATCAATACAAAGTGCTTTGTCGTTACAGGTTTTTAAGATGAGCTTTGCTTTCCTTTTCATAGCGTATAATTGCCAGATTTCCGCTTTGCTCTGGTTGACATAGATAGTCTTGTTTTATGCCTACTTGTCACGGGAGGAAATTTTTGCATGCAGCAACTGCGTGTGAGAATGCTGATGAATGCGTGTGAGAATGTTTCGTAATAAAAAACTTTTAATTGATTATTCATTAAGAGGTAGTGCTGGATCGGTTTCAAATGAGAATAAAGCTGATAGGCTTGTGAGTCATCATTAATAAATCACTGTCAGTCAACCTATGTGGTCTTGCACTACAAACACATCTGTGTGCATGTAGACATGGGTCAAAGGTAAGTAAAGAGTCTGCACCGTTGTGAAGGGATGACTCATGGCTCACCTCTGCTCCACTCCGTGCAGCGTGCATCAGGGCAAATGGTAGATGAGATTTATCAATAATTCAACAAAGACCAACTTCCTCTGTCTCTCTACTCCACACTCATCCTCTCTCACTGCTCTGTCTCCATCTTTCTAACTGCCTGATTCTTTTAATTTTTTTCTTATTACCTCGACTTTACAGCTCTCATCTCTGATCTCTTAACCTCTATGCAATCTGAGGGCTGCTAAATCCCCTTTAAACAGACTGGAATGTGCTATAATCCAAAACCTTAATCTGGGACCAGTTTGTGATTTTTAGCTTTTTAAGTAGTACTTCCTCTGCAACAGTAATATCAGATCAAATTCTGTTACGATTATGTTAACTTAATGCTTTACAGGGAGATTATCCAGTTGCTGATTCATCTCCCAGGATGTTTTGAGTGGTGCATTAAGAGGGCTTTAAGAAAAAGTATTTTTAACACAAAACCCCAGACAGAGGTCTGTATGCACCCATTCCTGGCATGAATGTAATTTTAATTTGTTTCATTTTTTTAATTACAAGTCTAATCTCTAATATGTCCAAGGTTAAATGATACCTGATGTATAACGTCAAATGATTATTAAAGTAAATGTGGTGAAGTCAATCTCATAGACAGAATGGAAATATGCACAGTCTCTAAGACTTACATATATTTACCCACATTCGAATTAGTTTTACAAAAGGTCTGAAAACTGTGGTTTTTAATGGTTTGCATGAAAAACGTACCTGTAATAAATCATAAGCTTCCCAAATACGATCACACTAGTAGAAATCATTCAATAAATGTGTAAAAGGATGGAATCAGTTTATTTATACGTCTGAACTGAAACTATCTTTCAGCATGAAGACCCTTGTTCTTTGTCTGACAGGATATTGTTCATGTCTGAATCTGATCCTTGATATTTTGTTCTTTAGGTTGGATGGTAAGTGCAATATTAAGGTGCCTGTGTATTTGTTTTTGTTTTCCTTTTTCTTTTCAGCAGGAAGTAAACTTTGACTTAAGTGGGGCCAGATATTTTTCTCCTTAGATTACCACAAGGGTTTAAGATGAGAGTCATTGACATTTTAATGCAGAGCTCCATTTCCTGCTAAAAACAGCAACCATATACTGTACGGTAAAAAAAAAATGTCTAGCTAAGCATTTGAAATTATACATTAAAAGATCCATTAGTGTGTAGGTTATAACACTCATAATCCTGAGAGTTTCAGAAATGTGTTAATCTGGATTAAGGATGAATCATTTGAAGGCATCAGTCTTTAGTCTGCAGATTTTGTTTGGCTTCAAGGGAATACTTAGCTCTTGGTGTTGATACGACATCTAATAGCAGAGCAAATATTTCCTACTTGTCCCAAAGGAAACGTTAATGTACATTTATTGTCCTTTTTATTAGAAAATGAGCATCACATTAAAAAAGAGATAAAATGTCTCGTGGAAAAGTGGACTAGGGAAAAAATTAAGTTTTTTGACATCCTTTGTGTTAAAAATATGGTAAAAACATTGATAAAGTAATATTTAAATAATTGAGGTAACAATTTTAGGATTGACACATATAAAAGACAAATGTCTCGGTACAGCAGGAAACATTTACCCATTAAGACCAACAATACATAAATAAATGAGAAAATAAATAAGTAAATCAATGGCTTCATAGAAGCAAGTTAGCTAGAACATAAATTGAATCTTTTTAAATTAGTAAATAGGAAAAATTCAACACCAGACCTTGATTTAAACCCCAACACATCTTGGCAAATCTTGTAAAAGCTGAATAATAAATCATTACATCCATTCAGTAAGCAGGACAGAATAAATCCAATAAGTAAGATTTACTTAGCTTTGAGTATTAAGATCTTAATGAAGACAAATTTAAGAAAAAAAGAGAAATCTAGAAAAATATTATTTTTCAAACTTTGTGGAATTATAAATACCCATTAAATTGAGTTAATCCAAATTCTAACCTTATCTATATCAAAAGTGACTGGGTCCAAATCTTTGTTAAGAGACTTTAAATCATATGTATATTTAAATTGTTAGCAGCTGAGGTTTTTAGGGGCTCTAGAGTTAGTAATGTAATCATTTTTGAACTCATTAATTGAATAATTAAAGTATTTTCCTTTACTCCTTCCAAATACAATGGAGGAATCCATGCTGGCACAGAAGTTAGCACTTTTGATTTATGGTAAGGTGGTTTGTAGTCATATTCTTACTGTGCACACCTGATGTCTCTACTGTAACTCCCTTTTCCTCCCACAGTCCCATAAAAGACTTTTAAGTTAGGTATCTGTAGCTTATGTAAATCCATAGCTATAAGTATGCATCCAGCAAATGACTAGAAACCCGTCGAGGGTGCAGTTTAAAATGATGCTCATAGTTTTTTGTGGTGTTCTTAAGGATCTACAATCTAATCTTGAGCTGATTTGCTGGAACATCACTTCCCAGAAATAGTAGAAGAAGTTGTGGTATGTATTTTCCAGTTAAAAAAAAGATATTTTATACTAAAAAAGACCCTATAACTCATTAAAGCGATGGGCATCAGGCAGCAGCTGCTTTCTATGAGATTTGCTGATGTCTTTATTTCTTAGTTTTGCATTCAACCATTTAAATGGACTAGACTGCATCTCTCCCCAAATCTATGATTTTAAAGTAGTGAGCATAGATGCTTCTGATACATTTAACAAAAAAAAAAAAAGATTCATTTAATTCTTTGCCTCTGGCTGTAACTTTCGTTGACAAGTACAGTGGAAGAACAAAGGATTTACATTACAGCAGTCTTATACTATTAAACTGACGTGACACAGATTACTAATTTCGAATGAGATATTCCAGCTTTTTTCCAAATCACAGCAATAATTAAAGTGTGATTATTCTATGTGTGTTTCTGGTCTGTGTAAAAGTATGAGTAACCTCTCTGGCTTCTGGTACTTGCTTGCGTATGAGAGCATTGCGGGAACCTGTGCATAAAACAAAAAAAGATCAAATTTTCTCTGATGTGTTCACTCTGAGAGCAATCAGACCACCTCATGTCTGACTCATCCAACACACTTGAGTCCAACAGCTCAGATGATCTGCAATCTCATTACAGAAAAACACACAGAGACATTTTCCTTTTTCCTTTAGCAGTTCTGGAAGAGGCTATAAAGCAGGAGTAACTGGATCTATAATTGCATGTTCATGGTGGTTTAGTCTGCAGGTCTTCATACCAAACCTCTTCCTCTTTTAACCCCATAATATTCAGACAAATATGACATTTTTAGATTATAATGATAGTGTGAGAACTATGCATGCAGTTTCATGACCAAAGCAGTTTTTTTTACTGCAGCAAAGATAAAGAGTAAATTGTCATAGACAAACAATGATTCCTCTCTCTGCCTAGAGGCATCCCCTGCTCTTTAGTCCATTAGCTCTACACTGCAGTCAATGGATCATTAGGCCCCATCCGCTTCAATATTGTAGAAAGAGCAAAGAAGGAAAATCCCTCACAGCCTTCTTATCTGCCTCATGCCTCTTGGCACAGCAGGAGCCAACTAACTAACAACACATTATCCAGCTGATGATGTGTACAGCGGCGGCCATAGTTGGTGGTCTGAATAATGTTTGAGGGCAGTAGTTGTGGCATCAAACACTCCTATTAAGTGAAATCTATGAAGTATGCTAGTCTTAAAAAGTCAAATGCATGCTTTATCAATATAGGTCCTAAATGTCTTCACATAAAGGTATAATTGGCACTTACATTTTTTAAGTGTTAATAAAAACAATTCTGAAATGTTGGTTTTTGGAGCATGGGCGGAGCTAAGTGGGGCCAGGGGTGGTCAGGTTGATGATTTTTCAGTTTTTAGTATATCAACAATAAACTGACAAAAAACAATCACATTAATAATGTAAATATTCACATGAAAATGATCATATACAGAATTCAATTTCTTTTCAGAAGTAGGTGTTTTTTGGTGGAAGAAGGCAATATTTTAAGTCTCTGCAGTCATGAAAGAGTCTTTTATATAAAAAAAAAAGATTAAGAACCACCGCTCAAGCCATTCAATTTGTATATGACACAGAATCATTGTCATAGTTCTGGTTCTTTTATGTTTTCTTTTGAGTTTTGAGTTTTACTTTGCTCCATGTTTTCTTGTTTTAGTGGTTTAATTATTTTGTTGTGTTTTCTGGTTGTTTTCAGGTTTTTACTTGTTGCCCTCTTGTGTTCTCTTCTTTCTCTAGCTCTTTTCCCGTCTGCCATGTTCACACCTGCTCCCAATCTGCTCCTTAGTCCTCTCTTTGTTTCAGTCTCCCATAAATACACCCTCTGTTCAGTTCCTCAGTGCTGGTTCCTCGTCAAACTTCCTCCAACTCCGACTCTCTGAGTCTTCCTCCTCGTAATAGTCTTCCCCCTGATGTCTCCATGGTTTCTGGTTTGTTTGACTTTGTTTTCATGTTTTGATTTTTGGATTTCCTGCCTCTGTGTTCAGTATTTTGTTTATTCATCATTAAATCATCAAGAAACTCACCTCTGCTTCCCTGCCTCTGCATTTGGGTCCACAAACCACAAGCAAATCCTGACAATCATAACCAATTTAGACAACATACAAGTATAAATATGCGTGTATATTTGTGAGAGATGTTCTGTATCTATCATCTTTCATGTTTGTATATTGATGTGCAACATTAACCACAGTGTTTCTGTTGTCAAGTAGTTGTTAATATATGAAAAATTTAAATGTTTAATAAGCTTGAACAATCCCCTTCAGAGTATTACTGCTGCCATCGTCTGTAGTAGAGGGAAAAAATGGTAGGAGAGGCTAATGATTAGCTAAGGGTGGCCATGGCCACCCCTGGCCCCTCATCTAGATCCACTCCTGGGTACCGCCTTCAGTGTACATTGGTTACTGTCTGGCCACCCTTATAGAAATCTTCTGGCTACGCCTTTGCATTTAAGAAGCTTTGTTTCACACTTAAAGCAGGCAATACCTGTTATCATGTCATATCAACTGTAAAGTGTATCATGGAAAACAAACAAAAAAAATCATTGGCTGAATGAAATTACAGAAATACACATTGTGATGTTTAATATTAAAATGAGTTAGTTTCAGGATATCACTACAGTAGGTCAGGAATGACTTTTTAAAAAATAAAAATGTTCTAGCATTTTTGGGGGGTGGGGGGGTGTATGTTAGAAATCCAGCTTTCAGCCCATTTTGTGGACAGAGCAGCCAATGACAGGACGCAGCTAAAGCAGCTGCCTGTGTAATCCCTTCACCTGCCCTCTGAATGGCCCTGCTCTGCGTTCACATGTGACCGCTGGAAGCGCTCTCTGCTATTTAAACACCATCGACACGGGTGGAGAAGTGGACAGCTCCCCACGCAGATGAACAGCGCCGCGCCCAGGCGCCATGGCTAGATGCGCTCCTGGCGGTGGGCGCCCAGCAGCCTCCTCTCTTTGTGCTGAATGAAAACAGCATTTTCTCCCTGCTGCCGCGTTATTCCCGAACACTGGCGGATGTCGGAGCACCTGTAGCTGATTGTGGATCACAGCCTCAGAAATCTCGGATTGTTTCCCACTATCTACTGGAGACGGGCTGTGATGCCGTTTGAGGAAGCGCAAATGTAACCTAAAGCCTTTTAGGTGAGGGAAGCTTTTCTTTCTAAGCCGCTCTGTGTGCCTGCTGGTGCAGGAGGGAGCATGGATAGGGATGCTTTTCCTTTGACTGGAGCACTGTGTGGATTTGTAGAGCAGGCGTGGAGACTGAACTGAGGAGAGGGACCTAGGCACCTCCACTAACCTCACTTTTTCACCCTAAAATACTTTAGTTTGTTGTTTCACATTTTCAAAAGGAGTATAATATATATTTTTTCACCAGTCATGGGGAAAGAGGAGTGTAAAACAATGCTGGATGCTTTGAACAAAGTCACAGCCTGCTACAGGCACCTGGTCATCGCTCTGGGAAGCACATCAGATTCCCAGAACCTTCGCGAGGAGCTGAAGAAGACCCGCAAAAAAGCTCAGGAGCTGGCTGTGGCCAACAGGACTAAACTGACCACCCTGCTCAAAGACAAAACCATCAGCACAGAGGACCGAGCGGAGTACGAGCGCCTGTGGGTACTGTTCTCCAGCAGCATGGAGCTTCTGGAGGTGGACATGAAGAGATCCTTGGAGATAGGGCAGGACTTTCCGCTTAAAGTGCCCACCAGGCACCTCATCCAGACGGGCATGACTGGCAGCACCAATGCGGTGGCCGCCCGGGCCATGAGCGTCCAGAACATGAAGTATGAGGCGGACAGTAACATCGACACGGCGGACCTAAGGGACCTGCAGAGCGAGATCACCCAGGTGAGCCAGATGATGGAGGAGATGGAGATGAAGGTTCAGGTGGCACCATGGGCGGTGGTGGCCAAACAGGAAGCGGGCGCGGAGCTCAAATCCAACATGAGTGTGGGGAACTCTTCCGTGGGTGTGATCTCCATCTGCGAAGAGGAGCCCAAAGATGATGAAGGTGGAAATGGCAGGGAGGGGAGCTCTGCGTCCATTGGCGCCGTGGTGGTGTTCTTCATCATCGTAGCTGTCGCTCTGGTCCTGGGATACTTAGTTGTCAATATGTAGGGATCTATCTGAGCAAGAAGGACACCTTCTTCCACAGTAGGAAGCCGTGTGAAAAGGCAAGAGCTTCACAAGACAGAGAGGGAGGTCTTGGAGCAGTGAAAAAAAATATTACCCAAAGTTATAAATCTTATGGATTTGTGAATGTATTTGATGGAGCAAAGGAGTTGCACTTAATAGAACATAGACTAGTACATTAAAGTCAGTGTGCCCATGAGAGAGAATGGCCACGAGTCCTTAAAGCCGTTTGGAGGGGGAATAGGTCAAGTATTTTTGGAGGAGTGGAAAAAAAAAATAGTCAAAAATTACGTGATAGTGTCTGGCCATCAAGGGGATATACACCACACGTAATCCAAATGGATTAGTGGAAAAGCTCAAGCGTAAATGTTGGCGATGGTTAAGTATCCCCGGTGATGTCCATCTGACTGATGCTTTAAAGTCTCACTTTCATCCAGAAGAATCAGATGTGTCCAAACAACAGGAGAAACATCTACTCTAAAAATACGGTTCATGTTTTATATGCCTTTGGAAACTAGAGCCAGCAGTTAATCCCAACTCATCACTTTGGTAGGGTGTGCACAAATCCGCACTGTTCCACACTCCTGTCAGCACAATTTTAATGCATCATAATAATCTCTGCAACCGCACTGTAATGGACCTGCGTCTCACTCAACTCGATCAAATTTCAGCGGCTGCATGAGGAGGATGAGATGTGCACTGTCATTTGTTATTGCACCTTTTCACTGTTAAGCCAGTTCTTTCTATTCAGGGTTTTCTTGCAGTTTTGAATGTAAAAACATTACATGTGAATGGAAGATTTGTACATACAGTCCATACTGCAGTTTCAGGTCATGTAAATATAATCTAGTATATTTATTATAATAAAATTTTGAAACTCACTTGAGAATGTGTTTTAAGTTCAAATAGATCTGGTGCTACACATCTATGTGCATTGTATCTATGCCATGTGACAATGCCTTGTTGCCTTTGACATAAATCTTATCACTGCTGGTTGGGACAAATGTCAGATCCAGTGGGTCTTCACTACAAAGCTGGAGATACATACATCTAATGCCCTTAGTGGTATTTCAAGCAGGGGATTAGTCCCAGACTTAACAACCTTAGTGTTAAATTATCGTTAAAGGAGAGTGACACAGATGCTCCTTCAGCTCCTTAATAGTTTTAAATGTAAGAGTCTTTGCAGATATTTTTGGACTGGCACGAAGGCAAGTCTACAAGTAATGGGATAATTGTCCCAGGCTAAAATTAACTTAGTAAACTATATATATAAAAAAAAATAATAAAGATGTGGAATTGACACATAGCTTCCAATATTAAAAATGTGAAACAATGATTAAAGTTCAGAGAAAATGTATTTAGATGTGTTTGGTATTCATCTAAAAAACAAGATGACCAACTAAAAATCAAAAAATAAAATTGTTCCTTGGATGAAAAAATCATCAGGTCTTTTTTTAAGAAAAGATTTGCTGGAGTCTTGAGGAATATTTTTGTTTAAAGGTATTTTAATCAGTAAAAAAAAATTTGCATAAAAACATTAAGAGTAAAAATAAGATTTAAACTATGCTAACATTGATGTTTTTCCAAGTTTGACAAGCGCTATACTGGAGAACATAAACTGTTCAAAGCTAAGCTTTAATGAAGAATGCATCAACATTGTGACAGCACATCATCAGTCTCCATGTAATTAGAGATTCTATTGAACAGATTAAACATAAAGCTTAGATTTTAACATTTTGAAGGCTTTAAAAACATAAATTATTAAAGCCTAGGAAAACTGTAAAAAGTTGAACTGTTTTTTATAGAAACCCCCTACGCAAGACAGGACTTTTATGGGACGTCTGATGAAAAGCCTGCCAAAGTCAGTGTTAATTTAATGCAAACAGGCCCCTCATCAGGTCATTAGTAAATTCCTGGTATTGCATTGGCATTAGCTGCATTAAGAAATAATCAACACATTTAATAACAGCTTATTCATTTTTATAAATGGCAGCCATTTATCTTGGCCAATAAATATAAATGGCAGAGAAAATATAATGTTTTATGATGGCAGTCACTGTAAAATGTTATATAACCATCCAATAAAGCCGGACCTTTTTTTTTTCATTTATAAGTTATTGTATAGGTTACATACCGTTCAACAAGTTAAAGATTGTATATCATTTACTAGGAGAGACACATTATATAGATTAATTATACTGAGACTGATGCTTTCCAGCCTTTGATTATTGATTTCCAACGCAGCTACAAATAAGTGTCATGTAAGGTTAGACTAGAAAGCACTCATTTGGTCAATCAATCAATCAATCAATCAATCAATCAATCAATCAATCAATAAATCAATCAATCAATCAATCAATCAACCAAGTTTGGTATAAAAATCCTACTTCCATCTGTTAAGCTGTTTTTATATCCTTGTTTGTTGCCAATATCTGTACTAATTCTTATTCAAAATCAACTGTACTCTTTTCCTTTTTCCTTCCAGTCTGTGAAAAATGACCTTGCAGGCCTTTGAATATTTACCAGTTCTATAACTCAAATAGGTTTTCTACATTAAAAGGGTAGTATGTGTATTTTTGTTACAGTTTTTTCTTTTTTTTTACAAAATTACAACTAACTGGTATAATTCTGGCTTAGATTGTATCTATTTAGAAAAAAACAAAGGTTGTGTTTTTAGGACAGTGAAGAGATGACTCACAGACAATAACAATACACTTTTACAAACATGAGTATAAAATGTTAAAAGCTAATAAATTGCGATCTAAATAATAATTTTTATAGCACGGACCATTTTCATTGCAGAAGTATCGCCTATATAAAATACTTAATTGCTTTAAAATCCTACAGATTAGTCTTTTATTTGATTATCTAGGTTATAAATTGTCTTGCAGATATGTTAACATCAAAGATATTTTGCATACTTTAACTGAAACTATTAAAAATAAACACTTCTTGAAGGGGAACAAAAAACTTGGGATATTAAAAAAAACAAAAAAACAATAGCAGCTGCCTTAGTTTTGGTGAAATAACATTAAAGTATTGAATTAATATTAATATAAAAATACAAGTTTGAAACTTAATTTTACCAACTAAAGGTTTAAGACCTAATCACTCAATAACTTTGTCTTTGTGTCTGTTGTAACATTTTTAAATCTGAAATTATGGATTTCTTTATTCACCTTTCTGAAAAGAAGAAAATAAACATTGACTCGAAATTAAATTGACAACAAATAGAGCTCTGGATATAAAAGTATCATTACTGATTACACCAGGCATTTATTAAATGCCAGAAGAGCTAAAAAATAAAAAATAAACAGCCCTCACTTTGGTAAAAATAAAACAGAAAGGTCTTTATCAAGGTGTTAACAGGTGTACTGGCAAATTCCCAACAGGAAACTGGTTTAAGGTTTGTTTTTCGGCATTTGGTCAACTTTTATTTTTCAGCTTAAAAAAATATTGGGTAAAAACTTTTTTTCTGTCTCTCAGTGCTTTCTTTTGTTTTTAGAATACATTTTGGTTATTGGTTAAAAAGAGAAATGTGGCAACACAATAAAATACGCTGACTACATTTGTGAAATGACCTTGAATAGAAATCAGTGGCTGATGAGTCTACATCTGAGTCACAATGAGCTTACAGACATGCTGTTTATTATTGTAGTTTTTTCACAAGTTCTGTAGGAATGACTCATTAACCTCAGCTATCTGGGCTCCAAAGTCATGACACACTTCTTGCTACTCCTAGAGATAAAATATATGAAAATTTTAATAAATTAAACATGTGGGGAAATTAAAGAATTTTAGACAATAATGTCTCTTCCCTTGAATTATTAAATAAAGAGTTTTTCAATTATTCTTTGAAGGTGAGTTTGTCTTTTTTAATGATCAAGAGACATTTAACCATTTAAACTATTGCTTGTAAACTCCAGGTAATATGAATTGAACAGATTCAAGACAACAAGCTGAATCACAGAGGTAAGATACACTCCGAGGGCAGAAACAGACCAGAGCTCAGGCACTTATTCTGGACTTCGATGCAAGGTTTCCAAGGCTGTGGGTTTCCATAGAAACCCTTAACAGACTGCAAACAGCACAGAAGGTAGAGCGGTGCTATTTCAACTCGCCTCCCCCTTTCCGTCACTGCCGTCCAACACGCACACACACACCGAAGCAGAAGGATCAACAAGAAGACAAAATGTCAACATCTTGTCTCTTGCTGTAAGAAATATGCCAAAATGCCCAAAGCAGCTGGTTATGTATAAGATCGCTGGATGGAAGTGTTTCATTTAGGTCAGATTTAATTAATGGTCTTACAGGTGACACAGTAACACTGTGATCAGTTGGGCAAAAAGTATTAAATAATCTCTTTTGTTTGTTTTTTCAGTGCTTTTTTTCAGGCTGTCATACACTGCATAAAATTGAAATCTAAATAAAGTCATTTGTTCCTGAATTGAGGAAGAGAGTGAGACATTTTGCAAGTGGAACAAGACAATTTACATTTAAAATAAGAAAACACAATAGCATTGTCATATTTCAAATGCATATTATCTAATTATTTTAAGAATAAGTATACTCATCACATTGGCAAATCATCTTATTTACCTTCTCAAATTAAGTGTAAACACACTGAATTTAGGAATTTTTTACTTAGTTCTAGATCCTTTTTGGAGCGTATGTTTATAAATAAAAAAAAATCCAAAACTGCACTCAGATTCTTAAGACAAAGATAGAAAGTATGAGTTTACAAAAAATGTTATTTAAAGCAGGCATCAGGATAAGCTTTAATACTAAACGTGTATTATGTCATAGTGCTACACTTGAAATGGACTTGTTCACTCAAATTGTGCAATTTTTCAAAACATCTCTAGGTTTTACCCAATTTTTTTTAAAATAATTATATGATGGACAACTTTACACTCATAGCCATACAGAAGAGCATTAAAAAAAAAAAGCCCCCATCTTTGAAAGACTTCTCTATAAAAGGTCACACTGAACTGGTTTATTAGAAGGGAAGCATAAAGTGTAGCATGATGCTGCATTTCTTTAACTTTCTTAAAAGTCATCAGCTCGGTCCACCTCCATTATATTTTTTTCTTATTTAAAGAGGTGCTGTCTGGTGCATCTAATATGATCCTTGTCTGACGACAGATGTAGAAAACAGAACTATGAGGACAGAAAGTTCTGTATCTCTGTTCATTGATAAGAATGCTGGCAATGCCTTAACAAGAATAAAACTACATATCAAAGAAGCAAACGTAACATACAGTAACTCCTACATAACACATCTGATGGACGTTATTTCTCATCCACCATTATCTTATTGTGAAGAATACTGCAGTGAGAAAGGAAGACCCCCGAATGTGCAAAGGTAGAAGACATGCAGTGCTTCCCCCACTGATAAATGCAACCCACTGGGACACAGCGCAGTAAATTATCAACACACTTCCTCTCATCTTTAAAGTTTACACTTAATATTTTAGTTGCTGTTTTTTTTTTTTTTTTATTTGAGCAAAGCAAAACAATGTTCTGATTAGCAGTAGACTTACATTGATTACAGCATCATTTGTTTATGTGGCTTTGACTGTCTGCAGGCATTGATTTACAGCCAAAAACGCAGATTTCTACATTCATTGTGATAAATTCAGCAAAAATATACTAGGAATAAAAGTTTTAACTCTTTGTGGTTGATTTCAACAGCAAAAGTGACCAGTGAGTTCAGGCAAACAGTTTCATCTAAGATGTTACTAATTCTTTTTTGGGAAAAAAGGACATCCATCAAACAGTTACAACAATGAGTTTGATCCTCTGCTGTCTATTAGATGACTTTCCTCCGTCTAGGTCAGTTTAGATCAACTGTTTTGCATGTTTACTTAAATGACTTTATGTTCTGCACACAATTCAATAAAACGGAGAAGATACACCAATGCATAGGACTGAACAGAGAGGCAGAACTACTGCAGCACTAAAGAATTAAACATGTAACTCCTATGGATATGTAGCTACAGGACTAAGCAGCATTATACAAATGTCTGCCACCTGCTTTGAAAAACAAAAATAAACACAAAATAACACTAAATTACATTTAGATTTAAAGTTGCAGGGATTTTGTTGAAATACACGTTATTAAAACAAGCATGTTGCTTTTAATCACTGACATATCTCCTACGGAGGACCAGCAAAAATACGGTTTTGGTTCTTGTTTTGACCAAGAATGAATTAAACACACAACACAATATTTTACGTAATCACTGACGAAATGGACACAGCAGAGATAATTTTTTAAATAATACATGTGGTATTGTTAAAAAAAAGGCTACTTCAGTTTTGCACCGCATTGAAAAGTGCTACACTTCTGCTGATGAGTACACGGCTGTTTGCCCATTTACATTTTAAAACATCTACATAGTAAGTAAAAAGAAAAGGAAAAAAAAATGCTTTTGAAGATTGGAGACATCAGAAATCGCTTTTACTTTTCCTTTAGAGAAATTTTTATTTATAAAAAAAAAAAAGATTGAAGAGAAAAAAAAAATACAATAATTTTTACACTGCCTTTTATTTTATTTTACCTTTATGTTTGATTTTTTTTAATATCTTGGAATTGTTGAGCTTCCTGTAACTGAAGCACTTTGAGGTTTCATTTGAAATCTAAAGTGCATTTCAAATGTTTTATTATTACTAATATTTTAATAAAGGTTTAGTAAAGGTTTAATAAAGGCCAACAAAACAGGTTTTATACAATGAAAACAAATGTTTATTTCCAACTTATTTATTTTATTAGAAGCATAAAAAATCATCATAAATAAATATTCTAAAAATACCTATTAGACTAGATGATTTGAGGATGAACAGAGTAGTGAGAAGGATTCCTCAAGCAGGAAACATAAACGGTCACCTGATGCCCAACCATGGCTGTAAAATATGCAGCATCTCCTATTTCTTCATTGTAAAGCACCTGGAAGTCAGTAGCTTAAGCATAAAATCTGAAGCAAAAATACTCAAAACAAGTTTATCAGCTGAGAGTTTAAATATTTTATTAATTTCGTTCATTGTTCTTTGGAAATTTTTCTCTGGATAAAATTCAAAGATCAAATACAGCTCCTGTCTGAACTTGGCTGATTAGCAACAACAGTTTTTCAAATAATTCAATTGACTGCATCTGAAGAAGATGGAGAGCTTTATACCAAGAGATGCCTTCAAGATGATCCAGACACCAACAGTAAGAAAATGCAGTAATAATTTATTAAAAGTCACCTGTAAATATCTTATCACTAAAGTTCACAATAATCTCCCTTTTTCACTAGAGCGGAGAAAATCTCTAAGTTATTATTAAAGCTGACTTTTTGAGTTCTGTGGGAAGGTTTGCTCCACAGCAGGGTGCAGATGGTTATACTTGGGTTTGACAGTGATCTGTAGAGTTGCAGTGTAAGGATCTGAGATCAGTATACGGTGCAGCTTCGAATCATCAGGTGAATCGTCCATCCGAGAGTCTTTGGGGAAATCACCGACTGCCTGCTTGGAAGAGTCCACAGGATAAAGTTTGTCTCCTAAGAAGAAGACAACACAACATGAAGTCATGTATAGGTAGCTACTAAACCCATTATCAGAAAGGGATTAAAAAGACATTGCAACAATCAGGAATTTTCTGCACGGAACTCTAAGCTATGTATGTAAATCCTTTTCATTTTGATGATTATGCATACAGATAAAAACCCTTAAAAACCACTTTGGAAGAAAATGTGACTATTAAATAGGAAAGTAATGGAAACATGTGGTGTTACAGGATAATATGCCAATCAACTCTAAACGCCTGCAAAGGTTCCCTGAGTGCTAAATGGTCTGAATCAGGATCAGAAGGTCATACGTGTGGAAGCCTGCTGACTTTATAGATGTTCAAAAGATAAGTCTATGCTAAAATGTAGCTGTTCAAAGCGCTGTATTCAAGCAAACTACGACTTTTAGATAAAGGCAACTTCTGTATTTCAGTTGGGAATCAATGTCATAGTGACTGGAGAAAGAGCGGACAGGCAATTTTTTTTTGTTTTGTTTTGTTTTCACCTATCCTGCAAACAGGAAGCCTGGGTTAATTTCCCAGCTGGGGGGAATGAGCTGCCAGTGTGGGTCCTTAGGCAAGACCCTTCATGCTAATGCCTGCTTTGGGGAGTGGCGGCCTAGTGGTTAAGACATAGAGCTTGGAATCCAGAGGTTGTGTGTTCAAGCCCCATTCCCATAGACTTAATTTCGTTGCTCTGTACTTGTGACAGTGTAATGACAATAAAACGCTGGTAAAAAGAAAAAAAAAAGTCCAGGCTGTTTGTAACACCATGGTGACAGAAATTACAGGGGAAAGAATGTTGAGAGAAAAAAAATCTATGAGCAATGATGTCAACCAGCCTACTATGCTATGACTTTCTTAAAATGATATTAGGTTGGTAGTTATACTGACCAACATAGTGGACCACCAAGTTTTCTAAAGTCCACACATCTATCTACCAGGACATTTTAAGCACTTCATGCCTCCTTCTGTTGACAAACTAAATGGAGATGCTGATTTCATGATTTCTGTACAAAGTCCAGTAGTTTGCTTTTAACTTTTTTCTTGGAATGACTATAACCTGGATTGTTGTCGCATTCCTATCCTAAAGAGGCTGCTTCAATGCCCATGGTATAACTGGGATAGATTAAACTATAACTGGATCTATATGCATGCCAAATTGGAAACTAACCTTACAGCCAGTCACAATAAAAACATATTAAACCAAAACAACAGTTTAACTAGAGAGACATTACACTGACTGCAAGACTATAAAAGGCTGATAAGATGAAAAGGTGGAAAATAAGTTAATAAACATTTTATTAAATATGAAGCTTTGGGATATTATAAGTGGAAGATGGGTAATATCCATACCCAACAATGTAAAGGACGTTATACTTATTTACAATAATACAGGTTGATGATGCAGCACTGATGCAGTAATTAAAGCAGACGCCCAACCAGTTACAAAGTGTGACGAAATAATAACTTTTTTCAGAAACATATTTCAGATTTCTCTTTAAAATATTTCTTATTATTGACTTTGAGTTATATTCTGATAAGACTGTTCAGAGAGATAGTAAATGGTCTGTATTTATAAAGCACTTTATTAAGTCCGAGGACACTACTTTTCATCCACAGATGCAGGATAAATGCCAACCTCCTGAACCATGGTTGCTCATCTGTAATACATCTACTAGATAAAGTCACTCCTTTGTAATAACTGTCTTTAGTGGTTTTAGTTCATTATCTATAAGCCTTAATCATTCAATCACTTATTAAAAAAAAGTGATTTAATAAGTGATAAGCCAAAACAGAAAGCCTGTTTTTTAGAACTCATCACCCTGGATTCAGACACAGGCTTTCCTTCACCTGCAGCAGCCCAATGGCGGTGAAGCTGCTTAAAGCTGGGTTTAAACCGAAAAGAAAGTTAGAGCTATTTAATGTTTAAAAGCATTTTTTAAGCTCAGCAAAAGGCTGAATCTGTGAAGCCCCTGAGGATGACTCTACATGTAGGCTCAAAGTGGGTTGAAAGTTAACCAGAAAATGCAAGACATGAAAACATAAAATGCCATTACAGAGGGAAAAAGGTATCTGTTTAGTCTTTAAATACTGTCATTACGGGGTTTGAAGCAAGGGGTGATACTGTGGTGTGTTAAATCATCAGCCTACCACATTTGGTTTCAAATAGCGATGATGTAATGGTCAGATTGCTATACTCAAAGCAGTCATCCTAACCAACTAACTTGTGAGATCATGGTATCCAACAGTGTCTATCTTCTAAATATCAGTTATTGGAAGAAACATAGCAGATAATTAGCACCTGGCAGAAGTGAAATATGCTGCTGATCCTGCAGGACAACCACAGGCATCCACTGATCGCAGCCTTCCGTGGCCCGCTGGTAGGCGAAGCTGTGGAGCTCTTTCAGCAGTGGGAAGCGGCAGATGCGGCTAAGCTCGTAGAACTGTGGAGGAGCGATCCAAAGCTGCCGCGCCTGGTAGCTCCGCAGGATCTCCGAAGGTGACGACCACTTAGACACAGAGCAAGAGGTAAAGTTTGGTTAAATCTGCCGTCTTTTCCCTGACGTCTGTGAAATCTTAAGAAAATCACAATAATCTAATATGGTGAATATGCTGATGTTTTAGACAATCAAGCTGGTTATCTTTAACCTTTGAGATAAAGCAAAACAGTTAAAACATTTTCCAGAGACATTAAACAAATCAAATGGTAAGTAAAAACTAGTTTTAAACTGGTGATAACATGTATGACATTTCCAAGATGATGGAGCACTAATTAAAAATAATACGTCAATTTCCTGAAAGGGATTCATCAGCATCGACCAATTTGCTTTAAATAATTTAAAGGCAAAGGACAACACACAACAGCCAATTCAATTATATGTTCATCCCTAGCTAAATATGCTGATCAAGTCTTCAGGTCAAGTTTTGAAAGATAAAGGCCCTGGATATCCAGATCCCGGGATCATATATGAAACTTGATGACAGTTAATTCAACTTAAGAATTCAGATGATGGTAGTGGTGTTGCCTTGCAGGGAGAAGGTTCCAGGTTCGATTCCTGGTCCAGGGTCTTTCTGCTTGGTATTTGCATGTTCTCCCTGTGCATGTGTGGGTTCTCTCTGGGTACTCCGGTGTCCTCCCACATTACAACAACAATGACTGTTCGGTTAATGGGCATCTCTAAATTTCTCTTAGGTGTGAGTGTGTCCAGGGTGTACCCCGCCTCTCGCTCTTAGACTGCCGGAGATAAGGACCGGCCCCACCGTGACTCTGAGAAGGAATAAGCAGGAGAAAATGGACGGATGAATTCTAATGATAGGCTTCAAGGTGGCACAGTGTAGCGCTGCTGCCCTGCAGGAAGAAGGTCCTGGCATTGATCTGTATCCTGGGATTTCTGCATAGAGTTTGCCGGTTCACTGCATGTGTGGGTTTTTTCTGGGTACTCCAGCTTCCTCCCAAAGTCTAAAAGTGTTTGTGCGTGGTTTTATTATTGTGTGTTGTTGTTGTTGACATTAATTAAACAGCACTTAGAACGAGCAAACCTCAGCTGCATCTGTAGGATATGTTTTCAGGTCTAACTTTTTATAGATTTCTGAACTCACCTGAAAGCGTTCAATTTCCCTCTCATCTTCCAGAGTTCTGGGGATCTCCTGCAAGCAGCACATGAAGAAGGCTGTGTCAAACCTCCTCTTCCCATATCTGTTGCTGGGGGTCAGCCAGTTCGCCCACTCATGCAGAGCCCAGATGTTGGGCAGCACCTCCAACTCCTGACACATCCTGATGAAGTTGGAGGGGTTCCTGTTCACCAGAGCTCTCCACTTTGAGAGCTCATCACCATCCAGTTCATGGGCTCTGTGATGCTGACTGCAAAATGTGTCCTGGAAGCTTTCAATGAGGCGCTTCTCTTCTGTTTTAGGCACAACAAGCAACACCCCCGATTCCTCAAAAGTCTCCCTTACAGCGCAGATTCGCAGAGCGACCTCTCCAGGGATGGGAGAGCCGAGTTTTAATCGGTTGGTGGCAAATATCGGGGGTCTGCTCTCCGCTGGCTGCTTAACGCTCCTCAAACCAAAACCAGGGGAATTAAGAAAGGATTTAAAGACGTCCAACCAATCGCTTGAAAAGTCAGAGGAATCCAGCTTACCGCCGGGAAAAACATAGGCGTTAGGCATGAATGTGCTTTGAGCGCTACGTTTGAGTAACAACACGTCGTAATCGAAGCGGGAGCAGCGTGACGTGCAGCCGCTGCCTTCCAGCGGTGTCCTTGATGACAAAGTGTCCAAACCGAGCCTGCGTCCCGCGGTTAGGATGAGAGTGGCCGCCTCCTTCCACTGCTTCAGAGAGGTGTTCATCTTCAAACTATCAGGGGGGTTAACACTTAAAAGGTTTGCGGTTTGTGAAAGTTTGAAACAACAGTCAGCTGCTTCTGATTTGTTTTGGAGGAAGTGACGTTTGAAGAGTTATGCACCACTAGCGCCACCACCAGGCCGGAGGCCTCTTCTTCTTCTTGTTTACATTTTTATTGTGGTTGGCAAAAACGTTATGTGAGCATTACCGCCACCAATTGGTAAGGAGTGTGAACCACATGCCAAAAAAACAAAAAAACAAACAAACAAACAAATAAACAGAAAAAACAACAACAAAAAAGACTATATCCTGTTATACAATTTAAACTGTTTCAAAAACTGAAATATAACCTGATATCCTCTACTTCCTGATTCATTTTCAGTAAATCAATAATGTCAAGTTTCATTTTCATATTACTAACTTTCCTAATTAACTTGTGTCTCGGAATCAAATATTTCCTACAACTCAAAATATCATGTTCCACTGTCTCATCTTCCCCACGGTCACATTTCCCTGTCTGATGTTTCCCTATTAAAGAAATAAAATAAAATAAAAATAATGACCTATTCAATCCTGTGTGTCCTATTCTAAGTCGGGAAATAATTATATCTTCTCTCCTGTTCCTTTCTGTTCTTCTCATTTGTCCAGTTAGGCCAGAGGCCTCAGAGACCCATGGTAATACGTCACAATTGTTTTTAAGCTGCTACTTAGAACCTGTTCTTTTAATCTTTATTAACAACTGTATGTTGCAGTTTTAATTTTGACAGCACATTTAATTCAATACCATTTCACATAATTTATGAAGATAAAAAACGTTTAACTTAAAGATGATAACATAAGATGAGACAAGATAGGATAATATATGTTTATTGCAATTTCATGTAGCATGCAAGAAATACTCAGCGGCTCCCAGCACTAACAGCACACACTGAAAACACAATTATACATAGATTATTAATAAAGAGTGGAGTAAGCATCCAATAAATGAAGGGACATACAACTAGTTAAGGGGGTTGGAAGAAAAGTAAAACATTAAGTATTTTTTCAAAGTAACAGTTTAGTTGATTTGATTTAATGTCTTTTAGTTTTACATAAGTTAAATATGATTAAATTTGATCTCTATCTAATTTATGAGATATGTTGTAATGCTAGTCCTTCTGTGCAGCCAGAATTTTAATTTAATACATGAAATTATAGATTTTTTTGTTGTTGTTCTCATTACACTGTCACAAGTCAGAGCAACGAAATGAACCCTCTGCATTTAACCCATCCCCTTTGGGAGTAGTGGGCTGCCATTGTGCGGCACCTGGGGAGCAGTGTGGGGTTAAGGTTCTTGCCCTGAATGGCAGTCCGTGAGAGTATGTGGGACTTGAACTCAAAACCTCAAAATAAAATTCAAAATAGATCAAATCTATTTTGTACAAACAGTTAATGTATGTTCTTTTTTGTTGTTGTTGAAAATATTGCTCAAACAAAGTTTTTTCTTGGAATTATCTTTTGTATAAATGGTACTCCATAAATGAACTTGTCTTGTCAGACGGTGGTAGTCTATTGGCTTGGGATATATTTTTTGGCAAAATTTGAGCTGCTTATTTTCACCCCTTTATAAAAAAAGGTTAATGGCTTATGGCTACTTTAAGCAAGGCAAGTAATTTATGAAAAATACACCAACATAACTTTAGTCCCTATTATTCACCTGACCAACATGCATTAAAGCACCTTTGGAATGTGGTGAGACAGTAGATTGCCATCATCAATGTGCAGCTAAAAAATCTGCAACAGCTGCGTGATTCAGGGCAGCATAGTGGTGCAGTGGATAGCACTGCTGCGTTTAAGCAAGAAGGTTCCTGGTTCGATTCCTCACTCAGGGTCTCTTGCATGGAGTTTGCATGTTCTCCCTGAGTAAGCATGGGTTCTCTCTGGGTACTCCGGCTTCCTCCAATAGTCCAAAAACTTGACTGTCAGGTTAATTGGCTTCTCTAAATTCTCCTTAGGTTTGAGTGTGAATGGTTGTTTCTTCTATTTGTCTCTGTGTTGTGCTGCAATAGACTGGTGACCCTGCCTCTCGCCCACTGACAGCTTGAGATAGACACCAGTACTCTTTGCGACCCCAGCAGGGATAATGGTGTTGGAAACTATGTAATTCTGTCCTGTCTAAATGGATCAGAATCTTTTAGGAAGGTTTAACAGCTAAATAAATCTAATTCTCAATGAACTAAAGTAATTCTGAAAAACTAAGTAGGTCCAACCAGATTCTGGCAAGATCAACATAAAGTGGCCAGTAAGTGCATTCTTACTGTGCAGTCTTTGTAACAATAAGAGAGATATGCAGTTTTACTAATTGTATCACATACAGCTCCTTGAATCAACTCATTAATGCTTCACAGCCTGCTGCAAAAACCATGGAGGGCTGTCATTGTTTGATTTAATCAAACAAGAACCTTTTATTTTATTTTCATCTCATGAATCAGATTTATTTAATTAAAAACAAATCTTTACAGAATTGTTTTTAAGTTTTTAAGCATAACATTTCACTGTCTCAGGTGTGGTCTAAGCTAACAGAAAGACCACATTGTAAAAAAACAAGATGAAGTAAAGATTATGGGGATTTCTTTTCACATCAACGGTCCTTTGAAGGCAGCATTTTGTGGCTGGGAACAAAATCAGATTCTAAGCTTTCCCAAATGTGTCTGAGACTCAGTCATATTGTTCTTTTTCTTCATGGGGTTACTGAGTTTATATGTCAGTGTGTTCCTGTGCTAGAAGATTACAGTCTCCTGTGAGGCAACTGTTCAACAATCCTCATGCAAAAAAGCAGGTGAGCTAGTGCTTTGGAAGGGATACAAACTATTATTGTATAAAAAAAGTTGATTTTAGGAAAACTTTACCTTTTTTAAACTGTATTTGTATATGTGAGCTGTGTTGCAATGAAAATCATATCAGAATTCTTGATGTCACCTTTTAAAACTGCCTGAGTAAAAAAAATTTCAAACAAATCATCAGCATCATTAGTCCAGTCATGACTCCGTCAAGGTATTACACTGTGTAAAAAAAAAAAAAAGGAAAAAACTACAAAAAATACAATATATTAAACCAGTGTATAATGAAAAGGCAATGTGCCACACACAAATCCACACACACACACATACTCAAAATGTGCATGCCCACAACTTCAGAGGTTTCATATATCTCTATCAAAGAGCCTTTGTGAAGAAGTCGGGTTATTTAAGCTCCAATGGAAGGAAGTGATTCAGGGTTTTTAGTATTAAAAAAAAGGAAAACGTTCAGAGTTGACATTGTGACTCCATCAACCAGAAATTCAGCTCTAGATGCAGTAATAATTTTAAAATGTGTTTAAAAAACATTGAATACAGAGTGTTTTATCTTCCACACTAGTATCCTGTTAATAAATCATAATAAAACTTAAAACAACAAACCAAACCTGTTTAATATTGTCCTCTCATAAGGTGTTGCTCAGTTTCTCTGTGGATGCTTCAATCGAAGCTCTCACCACTGCACAGTAATAACTCATGCATTTCTGTTGTGGGTGTGAGCCATTCCCCTTTCTGTTTGGGACTACCTGTCATGACCAATAAGAACGAGGAACCTCCCACCAGAGGAGTGTGTTCAGTTTCATGGAGCCACAATGTTTCTCTCAGGTCAGACTTTCCTGCTGCCCTTCCTTGGCTAAGCATCATCTATTTGCTGTCATCAGCTGCATGTTTTTGAACAAGCTGCTGTGGAAATTTATGGACTCTTACCAAAGGGCTTTGAAACCATAAGTAAGTGAACAGATTAGATGATTTCCCAGGTTAAATTATTGATGTTCTTTGCTTCTTTAGCAGTTAAACACTTGTTTCATTATATATTAACAAATGGAGAAGTTAAATATTATCTGTGGGGGGATCGAAATCAACACCTAGGCTTCCTGTGATGTGTCTCCTAAAGTTTATGTGACTCTGTGTATTTTCTAAGAATTAAGAAGAATGTATTAATAATAAAGTAATTTGCTAAAGACCAGAATATATATTTTACATTTAAATTCCAAACTCAGTTAACTTTTTTTTTTTTTTTTTTTGCTATCGTACGATAACAGACACCTATCTAAAACTTTGTTTTACTTTTTGCAGATGTTAGTGCATGGGTTAATAATAAAAAAAAAAAGTTTTACAAACAAAGACAAAATGTCCCAAATGTTGCCCAAATATTTACTAGAGTAAATATTTGTAACAATCCAGAATCTTACAGACTCGAATAGATTTTAAGATAATCAGCTGTTGAAAACAGTAACCTAACCTGGGTTCAACAATTCTCTCTTGGTATCAATAAAATAAACTAGTACATATTATTTTCCAATAAAAACAAATGACTGCAGCATAACCTGAGATTGTTGTGACAACTAGCTCTAAAAGATGTCCCTTAGTTCCTAGATTGTAAGATCATACTGAAGATTTCACAAAAAGCTGTCTAAATATGGCAAGGCAGCTTTATTTATATAGCATTGTACCAAAAACAATTGGAAACACACAGTGAAAAGAATATTGAGAGATAAAAATGATAATAAAATGATTAATAATAAAGTGAAAAGTTGCACTAAAAACGTAAAATAACAGTATTTAGATAGGACAATCAAAGGTTGCTCCACACAAATATGATTTAAAGCAAATTTATGTTTTAGCACTTTGTTCGTGAAGTACGCACATTTTTTTTTTCCTAAACAAAAATTAATTGCAAAACACAGAAGCCAAAGAACATGGTTATAAAAAGGAATCAAACATAGCGTAGAGGTCTGCCAGAATAGTTTCTGTTGTCATAAACTTCACAGACTTGTTCATTACATTGATTGATGACATTTATCTTCAGAATGCTTGAGAACTGTATCAAGATGTTAGCCAACACAACCATAAATTTAGTCTTCGTTATTCTAATCTGACTTCCTATCTTTACAACCAGGAATAAAAAGTTGCTTACAGCGAAAAAAAAACAAAACAAAGGCAACTTAGAAAGTTACTTTAAACTATAGCGGTTTTAGGATTAAGCATAGAGGAATCACTTTGATGAGGAAGCTAGAACAAATAATTTCAACTTCGGGTTTCAGGAACAAACAAAATTATGTAGTAGAACTGATGTACGGGCATTTAAAAGCTTTGTTTTTCAGTTGATTTGTGATGAAGCTGTATTCTGATTCTATTTATCTATTTCTCGCTGTTAATTTTATAGACTAAGTAATCTATCGTTGTCAGTTTGATATTAGATAATTTAGACTAATTTATTTGTCTGTTTTTGGCAGGCAGATGCCTAAGTCAATGATAAAATGTATCTTTATCTAAATACATGTCTGATGCTGACGGGTTAATAGAATAAGATAGGATGAAAATATCTTTAGAGTTACTCCTTAAATTAAGTTTAAACTTCGAATCAGAAGAAATCTTCCAGATTTCTTTAAGATTGAGTCTTGAGAAAGTCCCTTTCAGTAGATCCAAAGTATCCAGCCTTAGTATTGATGAAGCGCAGTTTCTCATCTCTAAGAGGATTTTTACAGAAACACTGTTCTGGCTAAAAATCAGGAATTTAAAATCATTAATAATGGAGATGACAGTATAACTTATATATCTTTTTGGCTGACATCTCATTAAGTTGTTTTCCCTGTTGTCTGTTGGTTCCTACCCTAGTTAGATTGATCAAAGAACATCTTAGTGGAAATTTTCTTGTAAAACTTATCTCTCTTTGTGACTTTAGTGACTGCAAACATATAAAAACAGTTGAGTAACCGTTAACGTAACTGTTGGAAGTGCTGAAACCCAATACTTCCATTCGCTTTATAAAAAACACACTCTGTCTGACATAAGATAAGGCTAAATCTTTCCTGGTTTTGTCCGGTTTTGATTAATGAACCGTTTCTAGTTGACAGATACTAGAATAATGCAAATATGTATTTGCTTTTAATATACAATAAATGTCAATAAGTTTTTTTTAAATAAAAAAAAAAACTCTATGATAGGTTAAATATTTAAGGTGTCCTTCCACAAACATTTTCCAACAGATTTGCTGGAATTTGGCCCATTTTTACCGATAGAAATGGTGCAACACAGGTTTAGGCCATTTTATCGACATGCACTTTCAGCTTCTCCTACTGGTCATGTGTTTCCTATGATACTGACATCACGCCTTTGGGATTCCCTTATCTAAAACACAGACTTCATTGCCCTTAAGCCAATTTTTACCTAATATGAAAAAAGGCTTCATGTTTGTGTTGAAGTAACCGTTTGAGCTCAAGTCTCAAAACAGGAAATTATTCTGAGTAATAATTAATCAAAACTGAAGAAAAATATGTTCAAAAACAGATAATGTTTTGTCCTTAACTAAAAAAAAGCTATTGTTATGGTAGAGCTTTTTTTTTTTTTTTTTAAGGACTATTAAGCATAGCAGAAGACTGTGAGCGTTTACCATGATAAGTCCCCTTGGAATAATGCAGGCAGTAAGAAAGGAGGTAGGAAAAGGAAGCAGAAGGCTTCCTATCAATGGTTCATTTAACATAGGGTCCTCTAAATGTTCCTGTTTGGTGCTAAAGAGCTATACAGATTCCCACAATCCTTTGTGTGACAGAACATACTGGCACAGCATACCTCATGGAGTTTAACACAATTATATCATTTATTCTGTGTCACACATTTTGTGTGTACTTACCTTAATATGTTTTAAGTTCTATGGTGTAGAACTTGGGCTGCTCAATGGCGCAGTAGGTAGCACTGCTGCCTTGCAGCAAGAAGGTTCCAGATTTGATTCGCGGCCTGGGTTCTTTCTGCATGGAGTTTGCATGTTCTCCCTGAGCATGCGTGGGTTCTCTCCGGGTACTCTGGCATCCTCCCACAGTCCAAAAACATGACTGTTTGGTTAATTGGCTTCTCTAAATTCTCCTTAGGTGTGATTGTGTGCATGAATGGTTGTTTGTCCTGTGTGTCTCTGTGTTGCACTGCGATGGACTGGTTAACTGTCCAGGGTGTATCCCGCCTCTCGCCCAATGACAGCTGGAGATAGGCACCAGCACCCCTCGCGACCCCAGTTGGGATTAAGCGTGTAAGAAGATGGATGGATGGTGTAGAACTTCAGCCATTCGCTACATTAAACTAACTTTTGTTTTTCATAGTTCTTTTCCAATTCCATGTGCATTTCTGTCATGTTATAACGTCCATAGGCCTGAACGCTGTCCTGATTTTACACAGCATTTACTAGTTCCTATTCCTTCACCTTTCTGTGGAGGAATAGGATCCAGGAACAGGAACTCGGAGCTTCGAAGAATTAGACTTAGACATTAGACTTTGAAAGATTTATTTTTGTCATTTTGTATACACAAGTGTAAACAAAAACAAATTTCTTTTCTCTAGACAATTTCATTTTTTTAAGTGCAACCTTGATAAGGTAAGCAGCAGTGATAAAAAAAACAAAAAACAAAAAAACATGGTGATATTAAGTCTCTATATCTAGTTATGGAATGCATATAATTCATGTTTGCTTGGCAGCAGTGATGTCAGATGGATCTGGATAGGATCTTAGCATCCAAATGGGATTTTTACCCTGGTTGAAGAGGATTTGATGCTGGAGCATTAGGGGCCTGTTGCCTGGACTTCACCCCATCAGTTGTTGCTGATCATCTGCTACTGCCTCCAGCTCCTGAAGCACTTGATTCTCCTGGCTCAGGGGAGGAAGAGGACGATGATGACGATGCTCATAAAGATACTGTGAGGGTGGTAGACCCCTAGGTTAAGGATGCTGATGTGGTTGAAGCAGCAGTGGTGCCATTGGCAGGTTTAGCAGCGACAGACGATGCTGGACTTGGACTTGCTTCTACTCTTACTTAAACCATCACTCTCTCATCTCAAAGCTAAACAAAAACGGCTCTTTTTGAAGAAAATGCTTTTGTCACTGTTGCTTTACAACAAGAAGGCCCTAAGTTCAAATACCCACCTTTGGTCTTTCTTTATGGAGATTACATATTATCCCTGTGCATGTGTGGGTTCTTTCTGGGTACTCATACTGTACATAGTGTGTAGTACTAAACATCACAATTAGATTGACTATGTATCTGGTTGAATGTCTCTGTGTTGACCTGCAATAAACAGGTGACCTGTCCAGGGTGAACCATACCTTTTGTCTGACAGACATGTGGTAGAATGTGGATGAATGGAGGCTTTTAGTCATTATTCCCCATGAACCTTCTTCTTGATGTCTAAAGACACTGATTCATTATGTCCTTTTCCTTTTTTGTCTTTGCTCATACTGTATGGCATAACATGATGCTACCATCCTGACTTCCCAATTAGAGTTTGTGCTCAGGCTTCTAGTTTCATTTCATTTACAGTTTCATTTTTTCCTTAAAGAATAATAAGTTAATTATGGCTAAACACTTCAGTAAAACCTCAGGGCATGTCTCCTAAATGGATCTGGTTTATTATTTTTTTGTACTGATTCAGTTTATTTGTACAACAGCCCCTTTCTTTAAACAGCTTGACCTGTTTTCTAAAGGTTTCTTTACATCTTTGCTGTTATTTGCACACTCATATTTTTATATATTTTTAAAGGTATAGTGGAGAATTTTTGTGAATTTTTGAAAAGATTCGCCCTCTCCACTTAAAAAAAAAAATGCACAATCCTGTACCCGCTCCCAAGAGGGAATGCCTATCAAACGTGTGCAAGAGCATGCATGAGGCCATTTCTCCTTATGCATGCTCTGTTTAAAAGTTACTGTTTGCATCGCTCATAAAAGCTTACTTTATTTTCAATATTTGCAATTTTTCCACAATTTCAGACTCACCACAGGTAAGTGAAAATGTAGACGAGCATGTAGGAAGGCCTTATGTAAACATATCACCACAATGATTGACAATGATCCACCCAGATTTTCAGTTTTGCTTTCCTCTTGACACACTTTTCCCCATATGTACCCTTATATCATATTTTTATTCTATTCTATTGCAAAAATCCTAAAAAAAAAAAAAAATAAAAAAATATCGCAATTTCTAGTCCATCTGTCATTAACATTAGCAAATGTACATGCATTTTCTCATAACTGATTTAAAATAGGTAAGGTGTTTGTAACAGAGTCTGTGTAAACATATGTGGCTGTGCTGTTTGTGCTTCTCTTAAACAGAAATGGAAACAGACAGCATCAATAAAACCTCACAAAATGGAGCTACTGACAAGACTGTACACCCAGAGGAGAAGCCACCAGAGAAGGCAACTGTTCTTCAAAAAGATGTGAGTGTTAGTCTTTGTGTGACTCTGAGAAAAAGGCATAGTAAATGTTCACACCACACAATCCCATCATCTGAACCTTTTTGCTGTAATGTGAGACCAAGTGTTGCGTACCAGGCAGTGCCACTAAAAGTGTCTCTGCAGATTAACCCTGCCATCACCGGCTCACCGTGCCTTTCCAAACTCTCTAAGTTCAAAAGTCCTGAGATACATTTTGGAGAAACTAGGTTTTGAAATTGGATGTTTAAGTGTTGCAGGAACGCTGCTGTTTTATTTCTTAATGGAGTGGAAACTTGGAGGAATGTTCTACAAAAACGACTTCCTGTTTTATTAAAAATCTAAGAATATTCTTTGAAGGAAAGAGACTTCCTGAAAGAGTTCAAGCTCACCAAAACAAGCTGAGCTGCTGAGCTTATGTATAACTATTTTACTAATTAGGTCACACTAGATGAGTCATGGACACTTTCATGTGTCCACGAACTAAACCATGGTAATTTACAATTTTCAAATCCATCTTCCTTTCCAAATATGCTAAAAAAGCTTATCTTCTCAGAAAGAAACAAAATAACTTATATTGTTTTGTTATCCAAACCCATTGGACGCCCAAAAGCATTCATGTTACCTTTGTTTTGTTTGCCACAGTTATGTTCAGGCATAGTTACTGGAAGTTGCATGTGAGATTCTTATCTGTCTCCCACTCTCTATAACCCTTGAATTATAACAGCTTTTTATTGATAGGAAGAGACTAAACTTGAGCTTTGATTTAACAATGCATTCTTCTGCAGGTCAAACCGACCCTCTGGTTAACATTGAATAGTCAGGCCCATTGCCTGTTAGCATGTTGTTGATATGTAGGATTTAGGTAAAGATTAAAGAAGAATTTGGATGATCTGTTGCAAACTTTATTGCCCCTCTGAGCTGAAGCTGATTATGATTACTGACGTTAGAACGATATCTGATGGGATGTAGGCCATTGTTATAGAGTTGTTTTGTTGCTATTGTTTTTACTGTGTCTTGCACATCTGCCAGATGGTGAGGGGTTAATGTCCAGATATTTTCCATGACAAATGATAAACCAAACAGGTTCATTTCAGTAAACCAAATCATGGGTAGTCAGACATGGGAAGAGTACAGCAGATCTGGTGCATTACAAACATAACAGGGAGGAATGTCTGGATGCATGAACAGATCCTCTAACATGTGTTGAGTGTGGATTTGAAGGGGTGACAGAGTGGACATGATGTGGGGGGGTCAGGTCCATGTCCACTCTATGTTCCCTGACCTGCACAGAGTCCAGACCTTTGACCAAGTGCAGTGAATAAGATCAGTTGTTTGGATCTTGTTAAGCTTAGAGCTTCGACAAGGAAAGCTATAAGAGTTTAGATCAACTAGACGTTTCTCAGATTCATGTTTTATGGGGAGAGATAAAAAAGTCGTCATTAATATTCTGTTTAAATAGCGTAAGGATATAATGTTAATGAACATGCAAACATTACAGTTTCTTAAGAATAATCTGATCCATATATAAACTAATTAAGTTGCTTTAAAATCCTCTAAGGTAGATTTTTTTCCCCTCTTGGTATTTTCTTAGATCGGTCTGCTGAGTGGAATCTCCCTGATCGTGGGGACAATGATTGGCTCAGGGATCTTCATTTCTCCTAAGTCAGTGTTGCTTTACTCTGGAGCTGTAGGTCCTTGCCTCCTCATCTGGACTGCCTGTGGAGTCTTGGCCACCCTGGGTGAGACGACAAATCCTCACAGCATCACAATATTTAGCAATTAGTTTCCCCATCAGCCATATGTTGTCGCAGATAGTCCCATATACAGCGTTGTTTTCACTGTTTTGGGTTCAATTGAATGAATTATTGCTTTTATTGAAGAGTAACAGTATCATAGGATTGCAGTAGAGGAGGAAGGGTTCTTAAATGTCTGCATGTTTTGCATTTCCTAACCCTAACTCTTTCCCTTCAGGTCAAGGTTCTGTATTAAAGGTACTTCCATAGATGGTCTTTTTTGTCATTGAATTAAACTTTGTCTGCAACTGATGTGTCTTTTTTTTACAATGCAGTGTGGTAAAACCTGATTTTTTTTCTAAAAATCCCAAAACTTTAATGAGCTAAACTTTAACGAGCTATACCTCCTATA
>NW_015150620.1:702770-704867 GCF_000732505.1 Cyprinodon variegatus
TAATGAGACAGAGACTGAATCCAAATAAACCCAGACAGGTTAGTGACGTTTTGAAGATTTATTGAGAGGGTTAATCAGAAAGCGGGGCTGGATCTGTGTGGGCAAGCAGGCTGCAGGAAGACAGGCGGGCAGATTGAGGGAGGTTTACCAGTTTTATCCAGGACGGAGAGGCAGGCAGTTAGGTAGAGCTTTTCAGAGTCAGAGATCCAGAGAGAGGGAAGCAGGCAGGCAGAATCAAACAGGGTTCAGGCAGGCTCGGAGTCAGGAGGCAGATCGGGTCAAAAACAGAAAGGTGGTCAGGTTCTTCTTTTGATGCTGGATTATTCATAGCGGGTTGGCTTGAGATAATCTGGCACAGAGGACAGATCTGATGGGGTTTTTAAAGTGCTGGAAACAGGTGACTCCAGTCAGAGCTGATTGCAGATGAGTGGAGCAGAGCAGGTGCATTGACTGAGTGATCAGGCCAGAATCAGTGCAGAAACCATTACAGAACCCCCCCCTCAAGGGCGGATTCCAGAAGCCCTTTTGGGCTGGTCAGGATGGGCCCTGTGGAAATCCCGGATCAAAGTTTTGTCCAGGATTAAGCGGGAAGGGACCCAGGAGTGCTCCTCAGGTCCATAACCCTCCCAATCCACCAGATATTGGATGCCCCTGCCCCTCCTGCTGGATCTGAGAATGCGCCTAACTGAATAGGCAGGACCTCCATCGATCAGACGGGGGGGAGGTGGGGGTCTGGCAGCGGGCACAAACCTTGAGTCTCTGACCGGCCTGACATGGGAGACGTGGAATGTGGGGTGAATTCTCATCGTCTGAGGGAGGCGAAGCCGGACAGCCACTGGATTGACCACCTTGGAGATGGGGAAGGGCCCAATGAATCGGGGTGCCAGTTTCTTGCAATCCACTTTTAAAGGTAGGTCCTTGGTGGAGAGCCAGACCCGGTCTCCAGGTTGGTAACATGGAGCTGGAGCCCGCCGGCGATTGGCATTACGAGCCTGGACCTGGGACGACTTGATGATGGCTCTCCTTGCCCTCCTCCAAGCACGCAGACATCTAAGGGCAGACAGACGGGCTGAAGGTACTCTGGACTCCTTCTCTTCGACAGAAAAAACTGGTGGTTGAAAACCGTACACCACATAGAAGGGTGAGAGGCCGGTGGAGCTGGAGGGAGTGGAGTTGATGGCGTGTTCCACCCAGGGTAGGTTCTGCACCCACCTAGTGGGGTCGGACTCACAGAGGAGTCGAAGTTTTGTCTCAACCTCTTGGTTCATCCTCTCTGTTTGACCATCAGTCTGAGGGTGAAAACCAGACAACAGATTAACAGTTACTCCTAACATAGAGCAGAACTCCTGCCAGTAACGGGCCACAAACTGAGGACCTCTGTCGGACACTATGTCAGCTGGCAGTCAATGCAGACGGAAGACCTCCTTAGCCAGGATTGTGCCCATCTCCTTGGCAGTGGGGAGCTTAGGTAGAGGGACCAGGTGGACCATTTTAGAAAATCTGTCAACAATGGTTAAAATGACAGAGTGACCCTCAGAAACTGGTAAACCTGTGACAAAGTCCATGGAAATGCTAGACCATGGCCGAGAAAGAACGGGGAGAGAGCGGAGCAGACCGGACGGGGGTCGCCTTGAGACCTTGGCCTGGTTGCATTGAGGGCAGGCTGCAACAAACTCCTTAACGTCCCGAGTCAAAGTGGGCCACCAAAACTGGGACCTGATGATTCTGACTGACTTAGTGTAACCAGGATGACAATACAGACGAGAGAAATGACAGAAGTTAAGGACTTTATTAATCAGGGAGTCTTTGACATAAAGCCTGTCCCTGGGGCAGGCCTCCGGAATCTGTATTCCCTCGAGAGATTCTTTGACCTCCCCCTCCAGGTCGAGCCTCGTGATGGCACACCTAACGGTGTCAGGGAGGATGTACTCCTAAGCCTCCTTGGAGGTTCTCGAACATCCTGGACAGGGCGTCTGGTTTCCTGTTCTTGGACCCCGGCCTGTAAGATAGGGAGAAGTCAAAACGACCAAAAAACAGGGCCCACCTGGCTTGCCTGGGGTTAAGTCTCTTTGCAGTCCTGAGATACTCCAGATTCTT
>NW_015150620.1:705460-736008 GCF_000732505.1 Cyprinodon variegatus
AAGCCTTTATTCCTGATAATTGTGATTTTCTTTCTGCTTACATCTAATGAAATCATAGAATCTAAGAATAGAGATTTATATGAGACCAAAAAACTAAATATTTCTAAACTGAAATATAGGCTTAATGCAAATTATGTTAAACACCTACAGTAAGGTTTTCATTTAATGATTATTTCAAAGAAACTTTTTACCATTTAAAAATCTCAGATTTTACCCACAATTTTAACTTTTGGGCCTAGGTTTCATGAAACTATTTATGGAATGTTTTGATAAAGTTTTGAGTCAGACTCTTTCTAAAAATCATAAAATCCTGATAAAAAAACGTATCTGTACTCAAGTGCCACCATCAAGCCAAACTTTTCAATTAGAAGGTATTTATTTGGAAAATATTTAATCCAAATCTTTTAAAACCTGTTAACCACATTAATGAACAAATCATCTGACGTATTACGGATAGTGACACCATTAGGCCAAACATTCAGTTGAAAATGAAACGTTTGAAAGTTACCTACACACATTCATGACTCTCACAAAATAAACCATATTTGATGATACTGGTAATCCTCTTTACCTCTAAACGACAGATTCATTTAGGAAATTATCGTTATCCTCTTTTTCCCTTTATTTGTGGTTAATCATTTTAGAGCCACACTTAATGAGGTCAAATAAACCCTAATATAAAAGGAGCAATAATCTGATAAGCGAACCTTACTGAAACATATATTCCAGGTTTGAATTCAAGAAGAGTGATTGAATGAAAATCTTGCATTAAAGTCGAAGTTTTAAGATTTACACATATTAAACCAGGGTTATTGCATTTTTTTCTGCTTGTTTTTTTTTACATATTACTCTAATAATAGCTTTTTTCTAACTTGACCTGTAACGAATTTATTCCACAAAAGATGTCTGAAAGGGTTTGTAAATGTTTTCTCACAAACTCAATTTTGAAATGTAAAAAAAAAAAAAAAAAAAAAACTTTAAGGTTTAAGAGGATTGTATATGCTTTTAAAGCCCTTGCATCAAATATGTTTGAATCTACAGCAGTACTCTAAAGGCCAACAGATACTAAATTTATTTTGGGAAGAGAACATGGTGCTACAATCACCATGTACCTCATCAAAAATGTGAAAACAGATGATAAGACCTTTATTACTTTGTAGCAGTGTTATGCAGCCAGTAATGAGTGAGTCATGACCAAGGTCCCAGCTCAGGCACCGACCTCGACCACGCCTGATAAAGGCAGAGGCTTAATGGCCTTTTCTTCACCCCCATTTTTAAGCAAGCAACACTGTCTTTGATTACAAAAAGATATAAAAAAAACGACACTCATAGAGGCGGAAGAGATTTAACTTTTATTATGGAATTAAATAAATAATTCCCAGACTTCTGCAGCGTTAGTCTCTCATCATTTCCCCAACCTCTTTCAGAATATAAGGTACCTCATGCCTAAATGTCGTTGCCACTCACTGTAATCACAGAAATTGTATTTCAGTCAATTTATTTATGAAGAGATCCTGATGTAAATTACAAAACAGTTAAGCCACTTACTAGATGTAATCTTATTTTTAACAGCCTTTTTTATTTGCACTTGTTTTATGACCATTATAAAATTTAATTTTTGTCAGAGAATTATGGGATCTTAAGCATAGACTTCTAAAATAACGCACGGGACTTTGTCCTTGAATCCCAGGGTGGTAAATGTTAATGTGTATATAGACAACATAAAAAATTGTGAAAGCAGCTGGGTAATCATCACCCACAAAAAAATGAGGCTCTTTTATTTATTTTTTTATTGTTTTTTTTTTACCAAAAGACCACCATGTAAGACTGAGACTGTTGATTTCTTTTACATTTTAAGGAATATTACAAACAGAGCCATGAACTAAGTGTGATTCAAATGACTTTCTTTATTACAGTGATTTATAAATTTCCCTCTCCTCCTATGCACTTTAACAGGCGCCCTTTGTTATGCTGAACTTGGTACCATGATCACCAAATCTGGGGCAGAGTACTCATATTTGATAGAGGCTTTCGGCTCTCTTGTCGGCTACCTTTACTCGTGGACCACTGTTATGGTGCTGAAACCCTCATCATTCGCCATCATTACTTTGAGCTTTGCAGAATATGCCTCTGCACCCTTTTACCCAGAGTGCACCCCTCCTCTCGCAGTTATTAAGTGCCTGGCAGCAGCTGCTATAAGTAAGTACACAAACACTCTGAAGTATAAACTGGGCTCCAGTTAAAATTTTGATTCATATTTAGTTAATCTGTTCAGATGATAAACTTAATAAAAAGAGCTCCATATTTGGAGATAGTAACTAAGTTACTGAGTGTATAAGATAGTAACTGATTTTCTAATGAAACAGTTTTTCATTTTTGACTTTTTTTGTTTCTTTCTCTTTAGTTGTTATCACTGGTGTCAACTGTTTGAGCGTCAAACTAGCAAGCTATGTGCAGAACTTTTTTACAGCTGCCAAACTCGTCATTATCATCGTGATTGTGGTGGCTGGGATCGTTCTGATGGCTCAAGGTGAGACCTCTCACCTCTCTTTTCAGCTTTGCAGCTGGTCTGTCAGTGTAAGAATGAATAATAAATTTTTTTTTTGTTATTTTTCTTGGTCCAGGAAAGACAGAGAACTTGTCGAATGCATTTGAAGGCTCAGCCACGTCTTTTGGAGCTATTGGACTTGCTTTTTATAATGGGCTTTGGGCTTATGATGGATGGTAATGACTTACATTTTTTGTTTGTTTTTTTTTGCAGATTTGTAAGCTACATCAATCTTGATTATTTAAAGATCTATTATATATAAGAAGTATAATGAATCCCACCCAGGAAACAATGGTGTCAAACATTGACGGGAGGAAGGAGATTAGACAGTTCTGGTGTTCTCTATTGTTTTATTGACAACCATGAATTAGCCTGGGAGGGTTATTGTCATGTTCCCTCCGCAGATAACTGAACCTTATCTAGGGCATGCAATTACAGAAATAGTTAACAAAATAAACAACTTAATGTTTCTACTTTATGGTGTTAGAGAGTGTTATATGTGGTACATTTGATGATAATGATTTGTCACACTGGTGATGGCGAGTATTGGCCTGTAAGCATTTGGCTGTAACAGGCCTTTACAGCTCTGCATATGACACCTGTGGAGTGAGAAATCACATTTCTAAGTAAACAACCATCTAATATGAAAAAAATGATAACAAAAACGTATTGAGATATAGATATTAGTTTCTGCTGATAAGTTAGAACCAATCGACATTTCATTAAACCCATTTCCTACAGCTCAGTCTTCTGCAAAGAGCCTCTCTTAAATAAACAATCCAAGCTATTCTAAGAAAGGTTTACATTGATCTGGATTTGATCTAATAAACAGATGTCATTTTATTAAATAATCAATTGATATTGTCAGTCCACATGAGTTTTTATTGACCCTAGAGCAAATATTGTAAATTTCATTCAGTTATTAAACAAAATTCTCATTGTTTCTCAGGAATCAACTGAATTTCATCACTGAGGAGTTGAAAAACCCATACAGGTAAAATAACCGTCTAAAGAGAGAAATGTGAATACTAAGCAGTGTAAAATCTCTTCTGACATGATTTGTCTGAATTTACCACAGAAATCTGCCACTGGCCATTATCATTGGAATCCCTTTGGTTACCGTCTGCTATGTGTTGGTCAACATTGCTTACTTTACTGTTATGACCCCCTCTCAGCTACTGTCTTCTTCTGCTGTTGCTGTGGTAAGGACAACTCTTTGTAAAGCTCACAGCTATATAACCTCAAAAAATGTTAGGACTTATCAGCATGGTATAAATGTTAATAGGCTTTAATGAGGACTTTCTAAAATGAGCTAATCACCATTTCAAACACAGGATATTTGATCGTTTTGTTCTCTTTTATTTAAAACCTTTTGATGAATTCTCAGTAATTACCCCTTTGTTTAACCCCTGAGTGATTTTTTTTGTGTGTCTTCACAGACATTTGGCAATAGAGTTCTTTACCCTGTGGCTTGGATAGTTCCTCTGTTTGTCGCCTTCTCAACATTTGGTTCTGCCAATGGAAGCTGTTTTACTGCTGGCAGGTGAAACAGACTCATTGTTTTTCTATTCCTTCTGGCTGCACATGCAAAGCTGCATATGTTCAATGTTTTGTGTTTAATAAACTTGGATTTATATGTGGAGAACAAAATGGAGCATGAATTTTATAATAATTAGAATGTCAGCTCATATTTAAACTTTCTCTCATCCCAGATTGTCATATGTAGCTGGCAGAGAGGGTCACATGGTGAAAATCTTATCCTATATCAGTCTGAAACGCTACACTCCTTTGCCTGCTCTGTGCTTCAACGTGAGTCTAAAACAAATATTGAATTAGGTTCCCTTAAATGACAACACATGATCCCACAGGAGCCCCTAAATTTATTTTTTTGGTCTTCTTACTGTATTTTCATAATACATGATCACAAAATCATTAGTAATCTATTATTTACCTTAACAATATAATCATTTAACTATTGCTTTCTTTGTATTATAGGGTATTTTGGCAATATTCTACATTATCCCAGCGGACATCAACACCCTTATAAACTACTTCAGTTTTGCTCAGTGGGCCTTTTATGGTCTGACAGCTCTGGCTCTAATAGTCATGCGTTTCACCCGGAAGGACTTTGACCGGCCTGTAAAGGTGAGACTTCTTGGAGGCTTTTATTCAGCTAAAAGTTTAGGGTGATGAACAACAGCATCCAAAAGTATTATTGATATCATTGATATCAAATGTTGCAATTAAAACCTACACATTTTAACATATTTTACTGAGATCCTTTGAGAAAAATCAACCGAAACAGAAAACCATGAAATATTTTATTATTTTCTGCAAATAATCAGCAATTAAGTGTGGCATGTTTAAGTGTTCAGACACCCACGAGTCACCCATGAGTTTCTGGTTTGTCTAAACCAGTTTTTGCTCATCCAGAGATCATATTTTTGTTCTTAAAAAGCAGCTTTTACTCATTAATATTTGAAGTATGACAACAGATTTGATAAAACACATGAATTTGTAGCCCTGGCTTTGAATTTAGGATCAATGTGAAGGTGAACCTCTGCCCAGATCTCAAGTCTTTTAGTCCCTCTAGTTGGTTTTCTCCAGGGATAATCCTGTATTTACCTCTACCCACCCTACCATCCATTCAGCCCCTGCTAGAGGAATAAATTGTCACAATATGATAAAACCTCCTCCATCTTTCATGGATTGGATGGTGTCTTCAAGTTTTTTTTTTCTTTTCTGGCCAGTCATTGCAATTTGTATGTATATCAATATTAAATTTGCAGTCTGACGTGAGCATGTCTTTTTTCTACGTGTTTGCTGTTGCTTCTGAGGTTGCCTATAATGAGGATTTCAAATTGCTAGGCAAGATTTGCAAGGTTTTCACAGCTTGGAGTTTTCCTGCAGAAAATATTCTTCCACCTGAGCTTTAAATCTTTGCAGATCATTTTAAGATACCATGAGAAACTGTTCCTTCATTCATTTCTGTCAGTAGCTGTGTAAATAATCCTCCCATTTTTCTAACTATTTATTAGAGATCTCTGATATGTTCAAGGCCTCAGATATTATTTTAGTCGTAGCTCTTCTCCAAACTTCTCCACCATCTTCCCTCTGACCTGCCTGGTGTGTTCCTTGCTCTTTATTGTGTCGTTTGTCCACAAATGTTCTTTACTAAACAGATTTGGATATAAGACATATTTTAGACAAAGATTATATCAAGCACAATGTGACAAATTGACTACTCAGGTGACTTCTGAACGTAAATGGTTGCCTAAGGTTTTGTTTACGGATACAAGAGTAAAATCCCATCCCAGATTTAATGGGAAGAGGTTGAAGGTGGCAAAGTTTTGCAAGACACAGTATTTGTGTTTTTTTATATATATATGCATGTTTAACTGATAACGATTTTCTGTGAAAAGTAAAGGTGCCAATCGTCATAGCTGGTATCGTAGTCCTGGTGTCGATCTACCTTGTCTTGGCCCCCATTATCGACAAGCCTGAGTGGGAATACCTTTATTGTGCCATCTTCATCTTCGGTGGACTCATCCTTTACTTCCCACTGGTCTACTGGAAAGCAAAGTGGGCACGCAAAATCATGAGTATGCTCCCTTTTTCAACTAAGAGAATGGCTAAGAACTGTTAACAGATTCTGTTTACCTGTCAGTAGATTAAACAAATACATTGTGTCATCAAAAGGCAGATACAGGGAATGTTTAAATGTTTTGATCTAAAGAAATGAGCTCATGTCTGTTAATAATGATTTCATACTTGATCTTCGCTCCACAGGGCCCATCACTATGCATCTCCAGCTGCTTATGGAAGTGGTTCCACCCGAAAAAATCGATTAAGAAGGGACGACCAGTTCGGCTGAGTCCTGAAGACCTCCTTTTTGGATTTTGGAAGCGTTTGTTGGAAGATTTGGTGCTCATAAATGATCACTGTAAACAACTAGAATATACTCCTTTTGGACGCAATCCTTATGTTAGGGAGAATGGGTTAAGATTAAAAAAAATAAAAAATCCTAATACAAATATTAAATTACACATGAGGTTATGCTTACATGTTATGGGAGCATGGTTATTTAGAAACCATCTGACATTGCTCAGAAATTGTCCTAAGAAATGCTTAATTCAGCCATATCTCTCGAATGATCATTTCAGCTATATTTTGTACTGAATGTGTGGAAGTATCTTGAATTATATAATTACTGTAACATTTACTACCTGTATTTAATATCAGAATAAACTATAGCTGCGAGATTCCTGTCTATACATGGATCCACCTTTCAGTAAAAGGTGTTTATTGTCCTGCTGATGTAATTGGAATCATCAGATTCTATCATTATAAGTGTAGTTTGTAAAGCATTTACTAAGCTAAACCATCTCAATGCTGTATTGTCCTACTTGTTTATTAAAAGTTTCAGTCTTTACTAATGCAGATATGCCATGATCCTTCTGCTTTAGCTGGATTATTTTTTTCTGGGAACCTCACAAACTTTTTTAATAAGTCAAAATGAATTACAAATTCTGTTCAATCCAAGTTTAATTGAGGTTTATTTTTTTATTTTTTTGTCCTGACATTTAATCGAAATGATTTTGAAGATGCAGGAAACATTAACAATAAAGTTTATTCAGGTAAAGGTCAACTTAGCATGGTGGTTTAGCAGGATATTTATACTTATAAAGAAGCATCTCCCAAATTTGTAAAACCAGAAAACTAATATTCAACATGAAATTATTTCTTTTGAGATTTTGAATTACGGTAAAAAAAAAAAGGTTGGGGATTTATCAAATGTTTTAGTCATAAAAATTTCATAGCTAACATTTCGGAGCTTTTTTATTGCTTAGACTTTAGACCTTTGGTCTTGCTGTGTTGGTGGTAAAATCAGATATTTATCACATCATGTGTTTAGTATTGAATAGTTCAGCTTGCTAAATGTTTCAGGAAAAAAGCAAAACACTTTGGACAATCTAGCAACAAGCTTCTAATTTTGTGACTTCTAATTGTGGAAGTGTTGCTATTATTATTTGAATATATAATTCTAGCTCACTCAGCTCAATCAAAGAGTTTCTTGTAATGAAGTACTTTCTAAAAATTGTAACCTGCAAAAATGTTATAGAAAGTACAAATTTCTTAAATTAAGTGTATTTACCCTTAATTTGAGGAGGTAAATAAGATGACTTGCCAATGAAATTATTTTCTCTACTCTTAAAATAATATAGTTAGATAATATGCACTTGAAATAAGACAATGCAATTATTTTAATTGCAAGTTGTCTTGTTTCTTTGGCAAAGTGTCTCACTTACCTCCTCAATTCAAGAAAAAATGCACTCATTTTTTAGAAAAAAATGACTTATTTAGATTTAAATTTTCTGCAGTGTAGGTTTTCTCCAGTCTTACTATCTCTTAGGGCACTCCAATTCTATTGGTATTTTACAGAGGACACATTGACCTGCAAAATTATTCATTCTTCTTGACCTTGAAGCTTGGTCTTCCAGCCGAAAACTGAAGCTCACAGACATCCCTTCCTCAACTTAACTGAGCTTCAGGTATTCTCCAAGTAAGAAAGATTAATCATTTCAGCCTCTAGATATGTAAAGCTGCTGGTGCCTTCCCCCAAAAGACTTTTATTTATAGGCCACATCTACAATATACTGATTCAGAATGTGCACACCACTTTTCCCATACTGATTTGAAAAAGTATTTTGATTGTTTGCAATTTTTAATTCATCCCACTGTTATGTGCTTTATACTGAAAACCAAAATGGAAATGAAGACATAAATGAATGGGTTCTGTAACATATGTTATATGTTTGTCTGCGACAATGATTAAAAAAGAGTGTGGATATTTTTGTAACACTGGAAATCTGTTTTAACCTTAAGTAAGAACAATTCCTAACATCAAAATGGATTGTTCTGAATGGTTTTAAGTGTTTGTCAAATACTGAGAGAAGCAGGTTGCAGCAGGTGTCCACCAGATGTCAGTGTATTACTAGTTTATAACAGTACCTGCTTTGTATCATGGCCATCATTCTTTGTTGTGAATTTCAGTTTTACGTTTATCATTACATAAATTACAGAGACCAAATAAAGTCTGTTGTTTTTATTTATTTTATATGGTAAAATGTATGTTTTTTTTAGCTCATAATAACATGAGTTATTAGACATAATTTAATGTAAATGGATGGCAGGCATTCACACACAGTTTGAACAGTGGGATTCTTTTTGGAGTTTTGATAATATATTTTTTTTAAATCAGTTTGATGTTATCAATCAAAGGTTTTGACCAGTAAGGTTTTAGCTGACAGCAATGAAAACATGCTGCTTGGTGTGCTTGCCTGGTATATTTTAGATTATAAGTGAGTTTTGGGGAAAGCTGAAATCAACTGAAGATTTTACAGTTTACACAGAAGCTGTTGGAGGCTTTCTTCAAATTCAGGTTGCAGGCCTGTACAGAATTAAATGTAATATTACATATTTTCATTTAAAAAATTTGAGCTCTCACTGGAACATTTTGCTTTGTTTAAAGTTGAGCAGTTACATTCTGTTTCATCACTCATTTTCTGGATTTTGAAAGCGAGGCAGTAAGAAACAACATTTTTCATTTCAGCAACAAGTAGGAGAGGAGAGCAGAATTCATAATGAGATAAGTCTTTAAATGCTGTTAATGCTTCTGAGGTCATTCAAACCTTCTCCCCCCCCCCCTTTTTAGTGCCAATCTTACACATTGGTTTAATTTGTTATCTGAGCAGACAACAACCTTATTAGTTACTGCAAAAATAATGATTTGCCATCAAAAATCCACACTGGAGCAGATGATTTGAGTCGGGATTCTGTTTGACATACTTGCAATATCTCCTCAAAATGCAAAGGGCACTTGACAAAAAGAGATTATTTATGGTGCGGCTGCTTCTGCTGGTGTTGGATGTGCTGATGAAGTTGTTCACTTCTCAGCTCACGGTCATAAATTAATGCCCACTAAATAGATGAGTTGCAAACAAATTGGGATTTATAGCTTTGACATTGTCAAATACTTTCTCCAAAAGAAACATTGTGTAAATCTTTTTTGACAAGTTATGACTTCATATCAGCAAAACTTTGCTGAGAACTTAAGATCACAGAAATATGTAGTTTAAGTAAAAGTTTTAATGACTGACTTTTATGATTACAGTCGTTAGAATGCATCTTTTAGCTAATTAAAACAGTCAATGCAAGCATAAATTTTTATTCTTTCATATATTATAGACATAACACATTTCAACATCCCTCTTTATTAGGGTTGGATGCCATTCCATCGCTGAAGTTTTTTTCTAGATAGTGTCCTTCTCACACATATCTCAAGACTTTCACTTATCTCCGCCTTGTTCTTTCACATTGATCATCAATCTTTATCTGTCTCCCCTGTCCATCCTGGTCTGTGAAGGCTCTTCCCTTACTTCACCTTGGCATCTCAGATATAAAAAGGATGATACATTCATCAATAGTCTGTTTGAAGATGTTACTTCTACAGGTGCATCTAAATTAAACATGAAACAGTTTATTGCAGCATTACAATTCAAAAGGTTGAAATGATAAAGATTAGCTGCACATGTAGTGTCGTATTTTATTCATTTTGGTGACTAAAACTTGAAACTTCTTTAAAATTCGGAATTTCACATGAATCCTATTTCATTTATACATCCATTTTCCTTCACATTCATCCTTGCTGGGGTTGCAAGGGGTGCTGGTGCCTATCTCCAGCTGCAAATGGGTGAGAGGCGAGGTACAACCTGGACAGGTCGCCAGTCTATCGCAGGGCAACACAGAGACAAACAACCATTCATGCACACACTCGCAGCTAAGGAGAATTTAGAGAAGCCAGTTGACCAAACAGTCATGTTTTTGGACTGTGGGAGGAAGCCGGAGTACCCAGAGAGAACCCATGCATGCACAGGGAGAACATGGAAACTCCATGCAGAAAGATCCCTGGCAGGGAATCAAAATTTCTTGAAAAGGTGCAAAGCAGCATTGCTACCCACTGCACCACTGAGCAGCCCTGCCTATTTTGTATGAGTCTTAAATAGATGTTCTGCTACGGCTATGTTCTAGAAGATCATGGAGAGACTGTTGAATTATCAGTTGCCCAAACAAGAACTACACCATGGACATGCCCTAAAAAAACACAAGTTACAACAGTCATTGCCAAAGGAGGTGGTTGCTGACAAAGCACTTTATATAGATGTTAATGGAGTGTTAAATCAAGCGAAAGAGTGTTGTTTAGAATCATGGAACAAATATTAGCACCTTAGGCGATTTTGAAGCTAGGATCATTCAAGAGAAATATGCTTCTAAAGTTGTTTCATGATTCAATAAGTTTTGTCATTTCAATTCTTTTAATGTTTTAGTGTGGCAACAGATGCTGGGCTGTGTCATTGTTGTTACAGTTGCACTGTTGCCTTGCACCCAGAAGGTTCTGGATTTCATTTTATTTTTGTTTAGAGACTGCTTGTTATTTTAGGTCCATTTTAGAGTGTGTGCGTGCTAATTTGTCTGTCCTTTGTGTCTGTGTTGGCCTTTGAAATACTGGCGGCCCATCCAGGGTGTACGCTAATTCTAGCCAAGTGTAAACTGGATATAGGCATCTGTTCCCATTGGAATCATATAAAAGTTTGAGAGATCAATAAAGAAAAAGAAATTAATAAAAGGAAAAATATATTTCATATGTATTTCTTATAATATATGTTCCTTAAACTTATTTCTTTCTGATATTCTTTGTAATTTTGATTGCTAATGTTCTACTGGTTTAGCCTCATGACGTAATCTGAACCAGTTTATCTGTTGACTTTCAGAATGAAGGTCCAAGGTTCAGATTCAAGCTGGGGGCTATGTTTTAGAAATGTGTATGTCCTCAACATCCAAACACAAGTTCTCTCTGGATATTGTGACACCATCAAATTACAGCCTAAAAACTACCCTCAGGTTTGAATGTAGAACAGAATAGAATTCAGCTTTATTGCCATTACACTGTCACAAGTACAAAGCAACAAAATTAACACTCTGAATTTAACCCATCCATTTGGGAAGTAGTGCTCTTTCACTGTGGGGCGCCCGGGGAGCAGGGTGGTGGTGAAGGCTTTTGCTCAGGGTCCCAGAGTGTCAGTCTGTGGGAGTGGGGCTTGACCTCAGAACCTCTGGGTTCCGAGCACAATATCCAAACCACTAGGCCACCACTGCCCTTATAGAATATGTATATGTTGTAGGTTCTGTTCTGTCTATAACTTTAATAAAATTTCAACCTGCCTTTTCTTTTTCATTGACTGCTAGACTAGGTTAGTGTAGAGAATTGACAAATTAAAGCCATCTGTCTTTATTCTAATCTTTTAAAAACTATTTTAGGTCTACTAGGACCAGGGTCCTAAAAAAACTAGTAGTCTAGTCCATTACAGAGATGACATGTGTTTGTGAAATGAGAAAAAGTCAAATCCCTGCAGACAAAGCAAGGAGAAGTAGCATCCAAACATTTCTCATATATCATGAATCTGGAAGAGGACAAAAGCTGTGAGATTTTTTAAACGGAAAAAAGCAATAACTAGGAGAGCAGAGAGGGAAGAGACAACAAGGCTTTAAACAGAACAATGAACGGGAAAAAACACAGGTGTACAAAAAGACAGGTGTAATTTGTGATTCCCTGAGATTTCTTGTAGTGAGCAAACTACAAACTAATTCTTACCATTGAGAGCATTAAGAATGCTTATACCGGTAATATTTTTCTGAAGGAAACAATGTTACATCTTTCTATTGCCTTTTTTTGTGAATCCTTTGTTTAATTTAGATCTAGTTTTGTTTCACTTAAATAGCAGACATTTTCCACCTACTAACAAGATTGACCTGACCTTAAAATTGTTTCGATCACAGTTAGCTCAAATGCACGAGGAATATCCTAGTACCATGAATCCTTTAAGACTGCTTACCAAAAAGTTCACATTTCTGTTGCCTTACCAAATGAAAATCTCAGTTTTCAAACTTTTGTGAAAACCCCCCAAAAAACTCAGTTTCCAAAAGTTAGCATGGCTGTAATCATGGGGCGCTATTTCCATACGTTAATTGCTAACTATGGCCCATCCTAATCAAATTTTGCATTGCCACAGTGGCTGACTGATTGAACATTAATATGGTAAATATCTGCTGAAAGAGGATGAGCACTTTTTATGCACACATTATGTAGATATGCAAGCAGCAGTGACAGCGTGGCCACACACTCAGACCGACGACTACAATACACTCAAATATCGTCTCATTAATGGTTTGCAATTTTGATGAGCTCTCATCTGCATTTCATTATCATGACATTACTGCACTTTTCCAATCAGTTACTAAATTTGCATTTGGATTAGAGGACTGCAATCATTCAACAACCTTTCCGAAAACTACATTATAATGCATCACTAAAGAACATATGTTGTAAATGAAATCTGTGATGTTCTGATTATTTCCAGGTTTACTGGAAAAAAATCTGTTAAGCCTTCAGGATGCACCAAACTACTGGTATGAATATTTTAGCCTTTTTTATTCAAAGGTTTCGGAATTTCTTGAGTTTTCTTTTCTGACATGCAAAAGCTAATTGATTAAATCACTGTCTGCTTTTTACTCTGCTTCATTAAACTACATTTATTTTTAATACTGCCTGTTATTTTTATTTTCACCTACAAGAAAATGTATGTTTTTAATCAGATGAAAGCACTGATTCGTGTGCTCTGTTGTTTATCATTTCTCTTCATCTCAAGGCCTTTTCACATTTTATTTGTTACATAAATTAGGATTTATCCAATAAAAAAAAACAAAAAAAAAAAAAAAACATTCAGTACAGCAAAATAAGACAAGCCAACTGTAATTTAGGATGTCATTATTTCTGCATTTTCTTGAAAGATCCAATACTTTAACATTTGAAATAAAATTAAATTTAATATCTCTTTATCTACAGTATAAAACCAATATATATGACATGTCTTCTGTGAATGAGACCATTTTCTCAGCCTTAAGTACTTTTATTCCACTGGGGGGCACACTTCAATAAGTAAAGGCAGTGAGGGGACCCAACCAGTTCATGAGGTTGATCTTCATTTTACAGTCCAGAGTCCATATCCTTTAGATTTGTGGATTGCCTCTTTATGGCACAGCTCCCAGAAATGTCTTTTCATTGACTTTAATATTAAGATAGTTATGAAAAAAAAGACCCTTTCTCTGTTTTATTATGTTTGGAATGACTCTTCTTTAGAAATGTCACATTAATAATTTTGTTTGATTGCCTCTCCCTGTATAAAAGGAAAGACATACATAAATTACTATGTTTTTCCTTTTTTTCACATTTTCTTTGTTTATGTTGATTTTCTTGAACTGAGATTGCTTTGGAGCCAAAGATCCTGAGCTCCATCTGCATGCATTAGTGATTTTAAAAAGTCAATGAAAAATCACAGGAAATACTTTTTCCACTTATAATGTGGCATTTATCCAGTACACTGCAAAATATCAAAATTTTGATAAGTCATTTTTTTTAAAAAATAAGTGCATTTGTTCTTGAATTGAGGAAATAAAAGATACATCTTGCCAATGGAACAAGACAATTTAGATTTAAAATAAGAAAACACAATTGCATTGTCTTATTTCAAGTGAATATTATCTAATTATCTTATTTTAAGAATAAAAATACTGATTCCATTGGCAAACTATCTCATTTACCTACTCAAATAAAGGGTAAATACACTTAATTTAAGAAATTTGTACTTATTTCTAGATCGTTTTCCAGTGTACTTTTCAACAAGAAAACAATAGAATAGAATAGAATAGAATAGAATAGAATAGAATAGAATAGAATAGAATAGAATAGAATAGAATAGAATTCGATGTAGGTCCAGCAGATTCCAAAACAGCTTCTTTCCCACTGTTATTAGACTGCAAAATATTGAATAAAACGGAAAGAACCCCCCCAAAAAATTGAGTTGAATGTCGGAAATATTGTAAATTATATCTCAGTCTTATGTTTACATTTGATCAACCCATTTACTTTTTATCACTGCTGGACTTTAAGAGATGGAAATGTCATGAGCACTGTACTGAACAAAATTTTGTTTTGTATACACCTTGTGTGTACAAAATTACAATCAGGTTTGTCTAAGTCAAAGTCTAACTCCAGGGCATGCGGCTGCCACCACCATCTCTCTCAGTTTATATTACCGGTATACTATTCTTTAGAAGCATTCTGATGTTTTTATGCCAAATATCCTTTTTTTAAATATGGAGCTAAAGTTCAAGCATTGTGTTGCAGAACGCAACAATCTTCCACAGGTTAGCGGTTTAATTTAGAAAATAAGATGGTGTCTTTCAACCCCTCTCCTTAGTCCAGCAATTCGGAGAATATTGGGAGTTTTTTGCTACAGTATATGCAGAACATAACCCGTAGTTTCTTGTGTCTTCTGTGGTTTCAGAAAATGTCCAGTTTTGGGATGTCCCTGTTGTTTCCTCTGTCAATAATGACATTACTCTCTGACTTTAGGAGAAGTTAATGCGAGGCTGTTCAGCCCCTATGCATCTTGTTTGTGTAGACAGAATACATTTTGAAAATTATATTTCCACAAATCTTTTATTAACAAGGAATAGTTGAGGTTGCAACATTAGGCTAAGCCAACATTCTGAGTTACATGACATAGTGCTTTCCCTTCAAAGAGAAAAATGTTGTTATTGTGCTGCAGAAAACAAAACAAAACAGTGAGCATTATTCAAAAGCGCCAGACAGTTGATTTTAAATCAATTTATCGAATCTATGTTTTGCACTAAGACCATGTCAGACCACCTACAAGCCAAACCCTACCAATTTATGTACTGAAATATTTAATCACATCATTTTAATTATGTAGATTACATAAATATACACAATACCTGTCTCTGAGAATGGGTTTACGTGTGATGTAAATTGGCATCATAGAAACATATAATAGCATATCCTAATTATATACGTTCAAATCCAGCTGTGATACCATTTGATATAAACCCATGTACCTAATCGAGCAATTGACTGCAGCAATCCTTCTTCCTAAGCAACCAGGTGTTTTAGACAATGGTGAGGAAATTATATTTCCCAGCAGCAGGTAACATCATGGGCTTAAACTCAGCACACAACTCAAAGCCCAAGGTGCAAAGACGCTTCTTCTGAGAATGTGTTCAGGATTAAACCATCTGTTGTTAACAAACACTATAATCCCTCCTCTTTTCTCCTTTGTCTGCCCATAAAAAGCCTTTAAGAGCTAAATTAATCCTTGTCAACATGTCCTAGTTAAACATAAAACAATGTGCTCAAAATAGTTTGCTTTAGTAATGCTTAACTTAAAAATATATTTAAAAAAAATCAACCCATACATGAATAATTCTGTCCTATGTCAGTATAAACAAAACAGACCTAAACGTCTCTGCTTCTGTTTGCACACCTGCTGCCTTCCACCCAAAGTATTTGGTTATCTTTCTTATCCTAATCAGTCTTCTGCTGCTTTTCTCTGTACTTACCTGTGAGCTTCACATTCCACAGTCCTGCCCTGTTGAGTCTCTCTCTGCACTCATATAGTTCAGCTCAGTTAACTGATGCCATCAAAACTGTCACTCACACAATAAACTGAAATAAATCAGACCTTAGACAGAATAGAATAGAAGTAAACTTTATTGTCATTGCACTGTCACGAGTACAAAGCAACGAAATGTGGTTTGCATCTATCCAGAAGTGCTATACAGGATATACATATTATCACAAGTGCATGTACAAGCAAAAAGTAATAGTTAGGGACTGTAAAAAGTTGTGTATAAATATAAATATAAATGTGAATATGGGAGCTGCATGCATAGATTATACAGATTATACAGAATATACAGGAATGTTAGGAAAAGGATTATAGATGAATGCATTGTTAGGAGAATATAAAAAAAAAAAAGTAGAAAGACGTGCAGCTTTTGTTTTACATTCCTTTAATATGCATGCATATCTCAGCCGGATGTATGAATGAAAATGTTCGGGGTCAGGAGTTAAAACTCTACAGTACAAGTAAAGAAGCTCTGCTAATTATGCTGATTTCATGATCCACTCTCTGAACCAACTGTAGTTTCTTTCTGTTTGGCTGCGCTTTGATCAGCAGACAGTGAGATTGCAGGGTTGTGGTTATGTTGGCTTCCTTGCCTGATGATCGGACTATTTCACTACCAGCACACAGTGGGAGTCTGGACCTTTGGTGTGAGTGCGATGCACATTATAGCTCATATGTGATTGAGACAAAAAAGAAAAATGAAGAGGAACTTTACATGCAGGGAGGACAGTATTTTCAATAAAGGTTTGGAAAGTTTATTTGAACACCAACCTTCAGACACAAGGTAATTCAAAGTACTTTTACACAAAGGACAAAAGAAGAGACATTCACATTTACAAAAAGACATGACAGTAAAATATCAGCATCACATAATAAAAAAAAATTAAATAAGAAGCTAAGAAATAATTAAAATAAAATTAGTAATGATCTACTTAATTGGATATTTGCCGTGCAGCATCATTCATGCATAATTCAATTTATAAATTTATGGGAAAATAAAGGGACAAGAATTACTTCAAAGAACAAGAAAATACAATAATTAAAGGAAGCATCAGAAAAAAAAGCAGTATGGTGGACACATCAAAGTCTCAAAGTTATTCCAAATATCTGACCCTTAAATTTGAAAAGCTGATGTCTTGATTTCAGTTCTTATAAGAGAGCCAACAGTTTTTCGTTAATAGGGAGCTAAAAGAGCTAAAAAGCATAGAAAAACGAGGTGACATTGTTTGCTAACTGATCCTTGAAAAAAACTGAGTGAGCAGGTCTAAAAAGAATAGGGAAGTCTAGGAAAGGCAAGGCAAGGCAGGTTTATTCATGTGGCACATTTCAGTTGTAAGATTATTCCAAATGCACATTATAAAACAAGGGGAAAAGGACATTGCAGTGGCTCAAAGGTATAATTATTCATGTTGCTTTTATAACAATTAAAAAAGAGCACAAAGGAGTAATTAAAATAATGAAAATTATAGAAAAAATGAAGGGACAGTTGTACTGGAAATTTAACTAATTATGTTTAGATAGAACAGGTAACCCCAAACAATATAAAAAGGGTTTTATTGCTTTTACAGGTTTCTGAGAGTTTTTTCCAGATTAGTGGACGGTTCATACCTGACATACAGCTCTGAAACCATCTTTAGGCTCAAAATGATTCAGTGCATTTGGATGAGGTGCCAGGTGTTCAGTAAACACCTGACAATTTATACACCCAATTTATGTTTGAAGAGATGATACACACAATTACTGTGGAATTTACAGTGTATTATTAATCATTGGTGTTAAAAGATGTTTCTGACGTTTATCAGGCACAGTTTCACCTCTTTGCCAAGAATGGATTCACTCATCTGTCAGAAGAATTAACTGCACTTTTCTATCATTTAACTGACCTCAATCAATAAATATCCAAATTAATCCACCTTTTTTGGCACCATGACTCTGGCAGTTAGGTTTGAATTTAGGCATTTTACGCTAAAAGGGAGGTGGGGAAATAACCATTTTGTTAGAAAATAAATGTTAAAGAACAAAGGAATTTTAAAAATACATCTATCAAAACACTTTGTTACTGGCTATGTTGTGGAGTCACTAATATCCCAGCGTTGGATAGACTGCTTACTCAAATCAATATTGCTGTTTTTACAGTTGATTAAACCACATGATCTTGTTTTCTGAACACACTTTGAGATACTGCTTGTCCTCCGGCAAATACCAGGCACACAGCCTATCTGGGGATGGCACTAAAAGATAACAAAGACTTGAGTTTATAGACCAGTGTGCGCATGGATTTCCAATACAATCCGTCCTTCGCATGTTGCCAAGAGCCGTTTTCCTGCAGTAGAAGCTATGAATCAGCTCTCTCCATCAACACACTGGGTAATACAAGAGTGGTGGGATAATCAGTATGATCTGTACAGGCTCTGATTTCCACTGTACATATAGACAAAGACATCACAGTGGTTATGTAAAGGCTCTGAGATGTAAGGTATCGATTGGGATACCCTGATGTCATAAATTGAATTTAGATGGGAAAAAAATGAGCAGAGCTGAATCATATATATATATATTTTTTTTTTTTTACCTGAAAATGTTGCATCAGGATTAGTTTTATTGGATTTCTATGTCCCTCAGTTTTACACACAGCGTTTGCTGCTCCCCCTCCCCAGTTTATTCAGCTCTCTGGATTTTCTAACCCATGTTTGATCCAGTGTCTAATTAATTCCTTAAGTTCTTGTGTTTATTGCAGTGAAGCAGGAAGAGGGTATTCGATACATGAGGAGAGGGGATCTGTCTTTGAAGTAGAGTTCTTTAAATCTCTGGAGGACAGAGAAGCCTGAGGCTGGACTCAAGCTGAAGAGAGAAGCAACAACTTTTCTTCTGCAGGGGGCTCAAACTCCGGTTTATTGTGGTCATACTTGCTCTGTGAACTGCCACAATTATCTGTCTATGTAGAAAATAAAAAAGAGCTAATTAAGAGAAAGCTGCAATGTCGCAAGAAAAGGCTTTCAAAGTTTGCTTGGACTTAGCAGGAGAGTCAACATGTGGGACCAAAAGCTCATAAACTGAAAAAGGTTCTGAAATCCTCAGCGGTATACCTCTCCTTGTGCCTAACTAGCTGATGAACTATCAGCGATCTGTCTTCATTCAACCCAGGCTCCACTTCTCTGTCCCTGCAGACAGAAGCTACTTCTTGGCAGGTCTTGCTTAGGGGAATCCAAATCTCCCGGTAGCAAAGATAAGTGCTGCTTTCTCCACAAAGTCATTTTGGGGTGAAAAACAAAATTCACTGATGCTCTTTCTCTTGGCATAAACAGCACTACTCATATTTTTGACCACCATATATCTATAGCCCAAAGCACAATAGAAACTACCAAGAATCCTTGGCTTGGAAATAAACTACTGTACACTGATTTGCTGTTGTTTTCATTTATTTTTTCTTGAGATTTATTTACTGTATCTCTTCACCTATAAGAAGCTATTGCTGATCTCATGATCTGTTTGTCAAAGTACGTCTTAAAGAAAAGAAAACTCTGTGCTTCCTCATGCCGAGATGCATGTATGATAACTATACTAAAGGCATCCATTGTATAATATGTGTTTGAAGAAAAGAATCATCCTCAGGGGCAGCAATAAAATAAATCCATCCATCCATCCATCCATCCATCCATCCATCCATCCATCCATCCATCCATCCATCCATCCATCCATCCATCCATCCATCCATCCNCATCCATCCATCCATCCATCCATCCATCCATCCATCCATCCATCCATCCATCCATCCATCCATCCATCCATCCATCCCAGGTGGCAGGAGTTGCTATGGTGTTCTGCTGCCGTACGGCATTAATGATAATACTACTTCAAGCTTATTATGTTGTGTAATGGTATTTTGCATTCCTTTACTAGGAAAAGGTATTGATTGAGCAACGGCTGCATTTTATCATCTCTAACCACTTTGCCTGTTCTCATGTGACAGTTGTAAGGGATTTTTTGTTAACTGACACTTTCAATATATTTCTTTGTCTTAATGACATGTCTGATGTGGCTGAGCATAACTATCCAAATTAGTTTCTAAAATACCGAAAACCATGCCATTTTCAATTAAAACCCCTTTCCCCCCATGTTCAAATACATAATTTGAACTTTGATAAGTAATCTTAACCGAATCTAGAGGCCTAAATGTGTTAAGTTGACTCCTGTGACCATCTACATTTGCTATTTCTACAAACAAGAAATCAAACAGGTTTTTACATCTGCACCTGCAAGTGTAGACTAGAATAGTAGCCTGCACATGGTGTCATCTCCTCAAGAACAACCAAGAGTTAGAATTAGAATTAAACTTTATTGTCATTGCACTGTCACAAGTACAAAGCAATGAAATGTGGTTTTCATCTATCCAGAAGTGCTATACAGGATATACATATTATTATTAAGCAAAAAGTAAGAGTTAGGGGCTGTAAAAAGTTGTGTATAAATATAAATATCGATGTGGGATCTACATGCACAGATTATACAGAATATACAGGAATGTTAGGAAAAGGATTATATATGTTTTAGCGAGTTTATAATACAAGATAAATAATGGCAGATAAGATTTACAGAATGGCAGATAAGTTCTGACCTAGTTTAAATATTAAGTTTAAAAAAAAAAATCGATCACTCAGTAATTCCTATAATGTTTTTTCTTGGTTCATTATTAATGCTGAATCAGAATATCTACAGATAACGATATAATATTTAGTCTTCAGCATCAGCCATTGTGCTGCTGATCTAATGATATGACTACAATAAACAATGTTTCTATGCCAACAAAAAAATACACAAATCACCAAACAAAATTCAAAGCTAATCCATCAACAAACTAATTAGGTGATACACATTTTCTAAAGAATAAAAAAAGATAGGGGCTCCAGAAAAAAGTCTTAAGAAGAGAATAATGGTGGGGTAATTATAGAGCTATAAAAACAATGTTTATGTGATTAACTTTCATCTAACTTAAAGGACTTTAGGCCCTGCTTTGCAAGATTCTTCTATGACCTAAAAGCTCTGCTTTGATTTCAGTTTGCAAAAAAAAAAAAAAAAAAATGAGCTGGATTATGATCTCGTCTCATGTATTATAAAGAAGAGAACAGTGTGTACTAAGACAAACAAGTGATCCCACTTCAGTTGGTACACGGACAGATGACAGTATCATTTCATTTAGACAGAAAACTAAAGAGGCTGGTTCACAAGGAGCTCGCTTACTGCTGCTGAGGCTTAACAGCTCTGATCATGGCTGTAGTCTCAGGATAACATCACTGCCATTATAAATCTAGCAGTGGCAATGTTGAGGCTTCATTTGTTATGAGTCTAAACATTTACTTGCAATGGTTTAAACACTCATTGCATCTAATGGCTGTGCTCATTTCTTATTGATGTCACTTTTAAACTTCACAGTCACTCACTCTCTGATCATAACCACAAAGTGGAGGGGTGGCAACAGGAAGATGGTAGCAGTTAGCGGGCGAGAAAACTGACCAGGCGAGGATAAGGTCAGTCAGGGACATAGAACCATGACAACCACACAGTGAAATTCAAGGTCTCCAATTAACCTAACCTAACGTTTCTTTACTTAAGGGAAGAAACCAGAGTAACCATACAAACTATGACAGCATATAGAGTGAAAACTGCTGCATCACTGTGGTCTTTTGGAGACCCCACACAGTAAAACTCTCATGTTTAATCTGTTTATACATAAGAAAACAATATTTTTACTCTAGAGTGAACCAAAGCCAGAAAATAACTGCTAATAATTCAGCTATATCTTCACTCACCTCAGTCATATTCAGCTGCAGCAGCTTACAAGCAACAGCTTAGAAAATGCAATGGTGCAAATATAATATCTGCTGACATTATAGGACCAGGAGGGCAATTAAAAGTTTTATAATGAATTTGGTATGAAGGTTTTGGAAAAACTTGCCTCTTTAAAAGACTACAAAACCCAAACCCAATAAAACGACAACAAAAAACAAAAAAACAACAGAACAGTGTCGATCAAATAAAGCACTACAGTTGACAGATGCAGTAAATAATACGTCTCTAAACCTTTTTAAACTACTCATTGGCCTAAGATGCAAAGGTCACCTAGCTGAGGATCAACCAAGGGAGTATTTTGATATGTAACCTGCACAATTTTTTAGACGTTTATTGGTTCAGATATAAACACATGGTCATATTTTATTAATATATCTTTTGTTTTCATAAATAAAAATGATTTCAAAAGATAGAGCTAGTAAAATAACCCTTGAATGTTTTTTTTTTTTTTAGGTGTGTCGGACCTGTTTCTTTGTTAATTAAAGACAAAACACTTATTGTGCTTGGCTTATTTACAGTGAAAAACATAAATCAGAGAAAAATGTTGATGACCGCCCTCTGCATATCCCCCTACATACTTGTACTACACACAGGAATCAGACATGATAAAATTGTGGACCTTCAATCCGACCTCCATTCTAGACCTGTTGGGTTTGACTCTTGTCTTCCTGTGACCTGCCATTTCTGGACACAATTCAAACACTTCAAAAGTACTAATGTTTTTTGTTTTTTTTAAATGAGAGAGTAGCAAAGTTAATGTGTGTTTTGCGTTTAAGTGTAAAACTGTTTGCTTGTCTTAATCAAACTGCAGATGTCCACCAAACCCAAGAACACTGGCAGAGAAAACAAAATATGAGACAGAGGGTTAAAATATCAAACGTGATCTGAAAAACTGATACATATACTTTATTGCATGGTGCATTAAAGCAACATTTATATCAGTTTTTTAAAAGAAATTTTCTAATTCCTGGTCAATGCAGAAACCAAAGTAACACGGAGATAGCGCGCTATAACTCCACATAGTGACCCAGCCTGATTTCAACCTTGCTCTGTTCTGCTGTAATTGATCTAAATCAACAAATATGTTACCATGCAATCAAAATATAGATATCTGTCCTATTTTAACTTTTACATTTACAATTTCTAGCAAAGCCTGTTTAATCCTCTGAGTTGCTGCAGTTCATTGTTGGAGTTGCACATCTTTAAATTTCTGGTCTTTCTAGAAAGCAGACAAATATGCAAATCAGTGTGTAAAGCAAAGTTTAACTAGAAATTACATGTAAAAACATATCCAAAATGTGTACATATTGTGGAAAAACTCCCAAATAATTAGTAGATTTTCAATCTAGTTTTTATCAACAAGAAGGTGTCCTAACAATGTTATTTTTTTCCTCTCTATTTTATCATTACAAGTTCTAGTTCAACTGAATTCTATTCAGTATAAATATATATATATATATATATATATATATATATATATATATATATATATATATATATATATATATATATATATATCTCAAATTCACAGCACGTAATCTCAGGCCTTCAGTACAAACACAGTCCGTATAAATTTTTTTTTCTCACAGACAAGGATATTAATAGACCTACTGCTGCCTCTGTATACTCAATCTGTTTCCCATAGAAACCATTCCTGGTTGGCTGTTTCTGCCTGTTTGCTCTGTTCTCTCCACATGTCAATCAAAGCAGACTGAAGCATAGTATATTGAATCTGGTACTGCTGGTCATGATATTTTATTTAAGGAGTTATTCCTTTTCACTGTCACTACATGCTTGGTCTAAATTAGGGATTGATACAAAGTCAATGACTTCATGCAATTAGCTTTCCTTCCTGAGATTTATAAGTCTTTATTCATTGAATTATATTACATTTCAATGATCTTTTACAATAATAATAATATAAAATTATAGAACTGTATAATCTATCAAACTATTTAAATATATATTTCTATAGACCTCCATCGGAACTGATTGGGGTGAATTTCATACTATAGTAAATTTTCCAGCTGAAGTCTATACAATGTACCAAAATAATGGCAAACTAACTTGTGAACAGAATAAAAAAGTGTTGCCCAAATTTGTTTCTAGTAAAATTGGTTTCATGGATTTTACCCTGGTGGAGAAAATGCTTTGGTGGAGAAAAATTGCTTTGAGGATTATGGGGAACCCCATAATTTTCTCTAAGGCATGTTCTTTGGAAAATATTAAGTCACACAAACATATATGTCGATTGCACGAAATATGTCCTCTTGACTATTTATATGAGGTGTATTGTGATAATAATCCATGTGTTGGTATGATAAAAACACTTTCTTGGTGACACTGTTGCGGAAACAAACCTATTACGTCATACATAAGGATATGACGGTGTACTCTTTCTAAATAGTTTTTAAAAAATGAACTTTAATTGATTTATTTTGAAAAAAAAAAAAAAAGTAAAACCTCTAAATAAAAAGAAAGGACGGTTCTAGACATGGACCAACAGGGGCAAGTGCCCATTTAGAACTGGTTCTGGCCCCTGTCATAGCAACTCTACTGAAAACATAATACCACATCAATTTCTTTATGAGCTGACAGAAGGGATTGAAATCCAAAGGTCCATGGACCAAACTTTTTTTTACATTTTCAAGTATTACAGTTTACTTTAACAAATATATATAGAAACTAGCTGTGCCTCCTTAATCTTCAGCTGTATTAAGATAGAATCTCAGTTTTTATCTCCTTGATCAGGGATTTCCAAATTGGGGGCCTGGAACTCTTGGGTGTGGGAAGGTGTCAAGATGGTTTTCACAATCATTGTGTTGTCATCCATGAGCTCTATGGAGGGCCAAAGCATATCAGGAAATACATAAATGTGAATGTCCCATGAAATAACTAAATATACCATAACATAAATAGACATAACATTTATTCATTTAGCCTTCTCTGATTCAATGCAAACATTGAATATATTTAAGGGGAGTGTTGGCCTAGTGGTTAGAGCGGTGCGCTTGTGCTCTGAGAAGGTTGCAGGTACCCGGTTTGATCCTCACAGCCTGCACTCTGGGTCCTGAAGCAAGACCCTTAACCCCTTACTGGTCCCCGAGTGCCGCACTGTGGCAGCCCACTGCTCCCCAAGGGGATGCGTTAATGCAGAGGTGAATTTTTCCAGTGTGAGATTAAGAAAAGTTCAATTATTGTCATTATTATTTAGAGGTGTCAATTAACGAATTATAAATACTTCATTACTGTACTTAAGTACACTTATTAAGTATCTATACTTTACTCCATTACTTATTTTTCTTCCTACTTCTGACTTCTACTGATTACATTTTCACAAGAGTATCTGTACTTTCTTTTTCTTACATTTTTAAAACAAACGTTACTCGTTACTCTTGGATTCGGTTTAATGTTTATAAATATTTATTTCACATCATGTGTGCCATCCAATGCAGATCATTGGAGCCATCCACATCAAGTGAAAACTAGTGTAATTGGATGAGTCATATAACGCAAACACTTATTGATAAGATAAGATTAACTCTATTGTCCCAAAGGAAATTTAATTTGGGTACAGACTCTGGCTGCTACATAGTCCAAACTATGTGTCACACTGCATTCACACATAAAAACACTGCTATAAAAATTCCATTATAAGAGAGTAAATAAATACATAAGGAAGCATGTTACATTACATTCACAATAAAAAAATTAAGAAAAACAAATAAATAAATAAAAATGATAAAAACTAAATAAAGCAAAAATGATTGGTGAGCTATTCATCAAATTTGTGCTGGAGCCAAAGGAAATCATCAGAAGCAAGCATGTGTTCTTCAAACTGCAAACACGAATTGTCTATGCCATGCTACAATGTCGTATTCATAAAACTATGTCAAAATGTCTGAAAAGTCTAAGACAGGCGAGAGCGTATCGGTAGATGGAGACGGAGACCAACAAGACCTCCCTCATCCTTGGCCCTATCTCAAAGAATTTTTCGAAATAGTCGAAAAATTGAGCTTTTAATTCATATAGTGATATCTGGCTGTTTTTCTTTTAAAGGTTACTTTATACTTTAAGTAGTTTTTGGAGCACATACTTCATAAAGAGGTCAAGTTGATACTTCAACTTTTACCAGAGTGTTTTTAAACTGCAGTATCTATACTTCTACTTAAGTAACAAATGTGTGTACTTTTGACATAAAAATACAAATATAAAAAATATAACTGCGGATGTCTGGGGGACAGTGATTCACCTACATGTTAATAATGCTGGCGTACCATAAATGATAAATTATGAACAGTTTAGTTTGTGCCTTCAAGTCGTTGCCCATAGGAAGACGTTACTTGGATATAACGGAATATCTTGAGAACAGCTCTAAATGACACAAAACTCATACAGGTGAGTAGAAAATGATGTAATAACGTAAAATCAAGGGGCCAATGTAAAAAAACAACAACAAAAAACGCCGTTCCCCTTTAAGAAATGATGGATGTCATTAAAAAATAGATTTCGAAATGAATACAGTTACTTACACTATGAATTAACATAGAATGAAGTAATTCAATTTATTTATAGAGAGTCTCTAGTTTGTTGCATTGTTAATTTTAGGGTAAATGTTTTGGGACCTCTGTTCTAGTTATAGAGTCTACAGGCTTGGCTTTGTGGCTCCCTTAGCATAGTAAAGGATGAGCCACTGATGTTGTTTTTCTTCTTTTGTTATGTGTCCCTGGTCCCACCCTACCACCCCTGGTAAATCTGGTCTGGAACCGCCACTGTGAATCATTTTGTTGTTGCTTTTTTTTTTTTTTTAAATGAAACTCTGGAACCCATCCACATGAGCCCAAGTTTAGCTCCTCCAGCGCCCTAAGCTCCTCCCCCTTTCTCCCAGCGCTCTGCTCCTCTCTCCAGCTGATCGGCCCAGCGTCCCCGGTGGCCCTGTCCGTCGTTGCTTTCGACGGGCCCCGACTTCCAGTAAAACTGGATTAATTTTACGCGCTCGCCCGCCGCTCGTGTCGGCAGAGTTATTTACTTGAGGCCGAAACTCTGAGAAATAACCCGACTGTAGAGGAGAGCTTTAAAGTTCGGGCTAGCTTAACGAACAGGAGGCCTTCACTCCATCCACGGATTCACCTGCTACGCGGAGAGCTTGTGACGGCGGACAGACATGGGGGACACCGGGAGCGAGGGCAGCAAGGGTCCTAGCAACGTCAACGTTTTACCCCCGCGTTGTCCCTGTGGTTTTTGGGGGTAAGACAGAAAAGCTTCTCAAACATATTTCCTATTTTTTTTTTCTTCCAACGGTTAGCTAAACAGCTAGCATTAGCAACCCTAACAGAGATGAGCTGCCTTTCTTGTCATTAACCCGTCCTCATTGTTTTGTAGCACTAGCTTGTAGCTAACCTCAACTGGCCTTGTTAAAATTAGATTGTGAGGTTAAACTATAAGGTAGATGTGTAGATTAAGATAATTTGGCATATGAGACAGTATTAATGCTTAACACTACTTAACACAACGTATTCAGCAAAAGGGGGGTTAGAGATAACCTAAGGAATTGCTTTCATACGGAACAAACATACCAATGGTTCATTACTGTTAGTAAGAATCAATAAATAAACAGTTCTCCTTTAAGACACATCAATTATACGAATTTTCCATTCATATACTTTATAGGTTTATTAACAGTACAAAATGAATTTCCAATTTAATCACACTCCTTATTACTCCCTTCCTGTTCTGTTTCAAACATTACTACATAACTTTTCAAAGGTCAGAAAAGCTTTTGGAAAGATGTGCAGATTTTTTTTCTGTAGTTCCACTTAAAAATTCAGGGTGGACAGGGAGTTTCAATAGCTCATTTTCTGGTCTTTCCAGAGATGTTGGATTGGATTCAACCCTTGAAATTCATAGAGCTCTACCAGAATCCTTCTTGTCTTTGTTGTGTTCTTTGGGTTTCTGTACTGTCTGCTGCTCAGTCTTGACTTATGCAGCATATTTTCTACATTTATAAACTAATGTTTATATTTTCAACATTAAAGTTGGCAGTAATCGTTTGTGAGTCCTCTCTTGGTGGGGGAGTGAAGTCTATACAATGATAATACTACAGTGGAGACCGAAAGAAAAGCTGAAAAAGAAACATTTACCTTCTGCTGATGCAGTTGGTCTCGTTGCCCTGATTTTCCTTCGTTCCAGTTGAAATTTCCTACTCTAGAAATTTACACTTCCTGGTGAAACACACATTTAAATAAGTGAGTAATTAATAGTTGTCTGCAGCACTTGGTGGTAAGTTACACAGCTATTACAATCATTTGAATTGGTTGTTCCGCAGTAGAAACCTCTAAAAAAGGAAGGACTGGTGGTCCCTTCTTGTACCCTCCTTTTGTTAGATGCACATTAGTGCCACTCTGAAGCCTGTGATAAATTGTATAGGTGATGTGTTTAAATGTTATTTGTGTATTTTACAATAACATTTAAAATTACTCTGTAATAAATACAAGTTAAGGTGGCAGGGGGTACTTATACAAACTTTGACAAAAACGTATATTTAGATCTGTACGTTTTTTATTTTCCAAATATAAACAACTAATTTTGCCTGTACAAACATCTGAAAGTTATTTTGGCAAATGTTTGAAATTCCTCCAGTTTATCAACAAATAAACACAAAACAATTTAAATTGGGTGCTACAAGCTTATTAGGTGAAATGCACATCTAACCAGGTAATTAATTTTTACCTCCTTGTATTTTTCTGTTAATGGGTACTTGGCCCATTCATCGGTTTTAAGTCACTGAATCCTTTTATTGTTTCATGAGCTACTCACATATATTCAAACTAAATGGAGAAACACACTTAAGCCTTTAGGACTTTTATTATTATGAATTAGGAAAACAACTCATAACAAACTTTGAAAATGAAAGGTCACCAGCCCATTCTAATGCTATATTTACACCTAAAGCAGCAGAGGCAGCTAATTTACATGCATAGTCAATGGTTGATGCGCAGCAAAAGGTCCTGCAGTGCGTTTTCAGCAGCAGGAGCAGCGCGTTTGAGCAGCTGAAGCAGCGCCTCATGAGCATCTGACATCACGGGACGCGCTGCAAAAGCATTAATTGCTGGAGTTGGAAAAATTGAACTTTTGCTGCTCGACATGCCACATAGACCAATCAGAGAAGCTGATCTGGGAGCTGGCAGAGAGACAGACACAGCACTGCTCATGCAGTGCGCTACGATCAATCAAACAGAATTAACGTCTAAATTAACTTAGAATGCCAAAATCTGCCGGCAAAACATATTAGATTATATTATCCTGGTGCCTGCTGTTTGGAATGCGTACTTGAAAAACGCTAACATCTACTTCCAACCGCAGCGAACAGTAGCGGCAAACCACGAACAGGGAACAGGGCCAAAGGCTGCTGTTGAACGTGATTCCTAGTGACAACACACCGCCGGTGTACGGGGGTCTGAGCGGATGATAATTTGATATAAGCAGGCAGGATTGTAGTCTTAATGAACTGACTGCCCAGATGAAGTTTTCAGGTCAACTTTCTCACTTAAAAACAAAACTACTTTTTACCCACTGATCACAGCAAATATAGCTGCCCTTGTTACAGGCAAAGAAAGGATAGGGTAGCTCCGCCCAACGCGTATCAGACCCACTTTTCGACCTCGCAGCCAGACCAGCAAAAATGCTTCAGCCGTGCATCAGAACTAAACATGTACAAGCATAAAAAATTAAGAAGCATGGGCGTTTTTGATGCTCCTACTGCTTGCAGTGTGAACGTAGCATATCTCACTCTGGATGAGGACATGTTGACACTGTAGACGAAGAGTGTGTTTCATTTTGTTGGTTCATTTTTCACTTCTCATGTTTATTAAAACAAAACAGATCTCAGTCCTATTTTCTTTTTTTCTTTTTTTTTGTTTACCTGGGCACAGTGAAGGTTTACAACCCTAGTACTAGTTTCAAGGCCAAACTAAACCCTTATCATAGTAACAATCAGTTGGTCAACACTACATTAACCAATTCCAGGCTGCCACACCAAAGGACAGCTCCCTGTCTGTAGTGAGAAGCTGCTGCTCTGCTTTCTGATGTCCTTTTTCCTTTTAAAGACGGGAGCTACGATCAGCTCTTCTACTCTTATTGTAATTTTAACAGCGATGAAACAAGCTGTTATGATCATGATTTGTACACGGTTGCTGTAATGGCAGCCTTCCTGCAACATTTCTTTTTAAATTCATCAGGCGGTTAAATCAGTGAAAAGTGGTCCAAAAAAGGGGTTATTTGGTCACCTTATTGTTAGTCCTGGGCGATGTGGCTGAAAAAAAATCTAATCACATATTTGTTTATCTTGTTTTTCCTACCAAATCCAATGAATACATGTTTCCCTCACCAGGGTTTCCTAAAAAATGACAAATGACATAAATAGCTTTGAAAATCGAACTTTTATTTCAATTTAGGCCTGCAACTATTGATTTGTTAGCAGATCAATTAATCTATCCAGGGGTTGACGTTAAGGATTTTTACCACTTGCCCAAAGGGCAAGTGACTTTCAC
>NW_015150620.1:736413-741761 GCF_000732505.1 Cyprinodon variegatus
GTGATAATTTTTTTTTTTTTGCGATCATCTCCCAACAATAAACACAACTTGCCCTGGGAGATCGGGCGATGGTTAACAACGAGCACTGCTATCTATTATTTTTTTGATTTATTGATTAATAATTTGACAGCGGAAGGTTCCTTAAACAGAATTTTTTATGAAATTAAGCCAGGGGAAACTTAAACGTTTCCGCTTGAGTAGTTCTGGGTAGAGCTTATTGAGAGATTTACATTTGTTTTTTATCTGGGTTGCAAAATGTTTATGTATTATTTTTTTTTTACAATTTTGATATAATTACTGCTTTAAGTGCGTTGCTCTGTCAGCTAAAGGCATGTTTTACAGTCTTTATATTCCATTTAAGATTAACCGATTATTAAATTAGTTGACGATTAGTTCAATAATCGATTAACCACGATTAATCCGATTGTTTCAGTCTACTTCAATTATCTTCTCTGGGAGGCTACGTGGGCACAGGCTGTGTCTGTGGTGTTTGTTATCAACAGAGTACCCAACCGAGTTGCCAAAGTATTGCAGCTCCTTCTGTTTGAATTGAATCAGCTGTGCCCTGAATTAGGGGTGGGCGATATATTGAATATACTCAATGTAATTCCAGTTTTGTCAGGCACGATAGTTAAAACCACTCTATTCCAACCATCGAGTACCAAATGCACGACAACATTAAGCCTTCTGCATCTATTTCACAGAGAGTTTTAGTTTTCCCACACACTTTGAATGCATCATAAACCCCTCCCCCAAACCGGTTATTTTCATCGCAGCATGCACAATACAGCAACCGGCAAAAGAAAAGTGTTTCAGCTACAATATATGGCCGTGGATTTCGAGGTGACACGGTGACAACGTCAAACAAAAGGCGCTAATTCGTAAGAAGTGCCACAAAACCATTACTGCAAAAGATAGCAGTACAAATTTATTCTAACACTTAAAAGGTCAGCCACTGCAAAATGAAGAATGTTGTAAACACCACATGTCCACATCTCCCCGCACACTAAAACAGATGCTATTTATGACGTTATTTAAATGATTTTGGATTTTTTAACTCCTGCTATGTGATGTGGTCTTGTTTAGATGTTTTGCAGTCGTTTACTAAACTTGGCAATGTTCACAATTCTACAATTTTTTGTTCTTTAAAATACTCAGTATGTAAAGATAATCCAAATAGTTTAGAGATGCTCTAATAATGCTTTCATTTTTGGAACATATTTCGACTTTTGTTTTTGTAATTTGAGGCCATTTTCGTTTTTCATTCTACTTTTTTTATTGTGCACAAAACAGCTCTTTTTCTTTAGCGTTTTATTTAGTGTTTGTTTTTGGTTTCGTTGCTTGGATCTTGTTAAAGGTCTAACACTGACACCCAAAGACATAATGTGGCAGTATAATTTGTGAAAACTTTTAGCTGGTTAAAATACAATGTTATAAATTTGAAATTTTAAAGACTATATCAGTGCAATTTTATGCAATCTATTGTTTTTGAAGTTGATTTAAACAGATCATGATGTATATCATGTATCGTGATTATAGCCCAAATATGATATTAGATCTTCTTCATGCTCCCACCCTATGCTGAATATTAGTCAGTGACAATTCAAGAAATACCCAAAAGCAACAAATCAATATTGATGAACAGAAAAATATTAGCTGTTGTTCAGCACTAGCACAAATGTTCTTTGAATTTTCCAGCTTATTTCAATGGTTGGATTAATGTTAATCTCATAACTAACTTCTACTAATTATTGAATCATTAAATCTTTTTTTTATTGATCCATGTATATTTTATTAATTGAAATAACAACATAGCATATTTGTATTTTTTAAAAATTAGTTACCCTGATAATTGGCTTCATACTCATTCAAAATAATACATTTTTAGTCAAAATGTAGTGACACCATTCATGCTACTAATTTAATTGCTCTGGAGCTGTGCACTATTTATTTATTTTTTGTTCTTTGCTAGAAAAGCCACCTGCGTATCTGTCATATCAGTCTTTTTAGGGGGTATGTAGTTATGTTAACATTAAGTGAAAGACATTTATTTTCATTTTAAAATTCTTAACACTAATTAAAACTGACATAGCTGTATACAATGTATAAAATGCACATCCTTCCCTATCTATTTGATTAACAAAAAGGAGAATTAAACATAAATTATACTTTCTAGAATAATTATATACTATATCAATATATTGTTGTGGAGAAAAAAAATAAGCACTCTCAAATTATAAGGGACACAAATTGCCACAACCAATACGCGACCATAAAAGCATAAAAAATATTTATAATATAATTTATTTTATAATTCCTCATGAGTTTTTACAAATTGTTCCTCACTAAATTTAACAGAAAATTTTAATAAATACCGCACTGCTATATCTAATATCCTATTTAAATTATATAATTTTATGTTGGCATTGTAAGAAAATTGAGAGCACAGTAATCTATAATTTATGATCTCATCTAGCCTTGTGACATCAGTTCAGCATAGTCTCTGTATGTGATAGACCATCACTGTGTGAATAATTCAGACACCATGAGTGATAAATGTCTCAATAGACATTTTGTAAGATCTTTGATTTTTTAATGGCAGCTAAACTTTCACTATTATTTATCTTTTTTTTTTTTGTGTCACACATGGACACATAAAAGAGATCTTTCCTAATGAGATATTCTCATTAGCACCGGGCCAGTGGTAAAACACAGATACTCTGCACGCTCTTCAAACTTCATTGAGGCTAAAGGCTGTAGAATAGGCTGCAGCATATTTCTCCTCCCTCATTCTATTCCTTCTTAATGACTCTGTGGTTTGATTGCCTCTCATTTGCAGAGTTAATAGAAGGATGGGATTTATATCCTCTCAGCATGCATGAGATTTGGCGTCCATCCTATTCTCCATTTTCCCCTTTTCTGCATCATACCCGAGACTCTGCAAGTGTAAAATATCAGGCACCCCACTGGTTGACTGCGGCTGACCCTACTTTTAGAAATGAGGACAAAGGTGTGCAGTGAAGCACCTACAATAAATAGAATGTGACTGATAGCAGCGACCGTCACACTTTGTGCACTGACAGTAAGGACGACTGTCAGAGAGGAAATAAGGGGAAGTTCTGAAGAGGAAGGTAGAGCTATCTGATGTAGAAAAGGTGCACTATTAAAACCATCACTGGTCATCTCTGTGATAGTTTTATTCTAAAGATGTGCTTTATGGGAAGCTTTAGCAAATACTTCAAGGACTATACAAAATCGCCATGCTTTTGTCCTAAATGCCCAAGTTATTTAAATACACTTTTGAATAGATTTTTACACTTCCATGCTTATTATGACTCTCACTTATATTGATGCTGGCTAACTTTCAGTCTTCCTTTCTCAGTACTAAAGTCAACAGAAGGAGTTCTGCTTGCCTTTTAGTCCTTAGTTATGTGGTCTTTATTGATCAGAAAAAGAGTTTCTAAAAAAGAAAGAACCATCTGATTTTATTGCATAAAATGTTTGATATGAGGTTTTGGAAGGATTTAAAATAGAGCTTTCCTAGAATAGAAAAAGCACAACAAACATTTGGACATGCTTTTGGGAACATGTTTGGACTTTAGGAGGGAAGAAGCAACATACTGAGTCGTCACAATGAATAAAGTATGCAGGCTTGGACAGAGTTTCTGGAGCTGCTGATAACAACAGGGCTGTGAGTCCATTAAAAGACAACTGGTCTTTAAAACTAAGTTTACATAATTAGTTGATTAGAATTTTAAAACTTCTTCAATCTATTTAGTAAGAAGTAAGATTAGTGGAAATTTGTTTTGTAATTTTAACCTATTAAATTACGTATTTATTTTTTTAAACTTTTATTGCAGTGTAAACTCCTTGTCTTGAATAGGCCATCTTTCCTAATATTGTATCGGAGTTTAATTTCTACTTCTGTTGCCATTAGACTGGTCTTGTTACTCACCAGTAAAAAGTACTTAGATTTGTCTGCATTCTGTTCTTCTGAATTTCTACACATCTACTTGATTAACACGGCATCTTTCATCCCCTTCTAGGTCGAGCAAAACCAAGAATCTTTGCTCAAAATGTTTTGCAGGTAAGTTATTCTCATATGTTCACATCTGCTCTGATTTGTCATATCTCTTACTGTCTTAAATGAGGAGTACAATAACTTGAGTTGATGATAATCTTTAGCAACTTAATACAACTGAGGGTGATAAACAGCTCTGATTGAAGGAAAACAACTGATTCAAAATGCTGTATTAACAATGTGTCTCAAAGCACTAAACTGCATTACAAATCGTTTTTAAATTTAAACTCCTTCACAATTGTTATTAGAATGCAGATAATTAGTAATAAATTCAGTACAATTTACTATAATGCAAAAGGCTTGCACAGCCACAATGTTAAATGGTAACTCAAGATGTCATCTGACTCTTGTTTTTGTGTGTAATGGTTGACTTCGTCTGAATGTATTGTAAGCCCAGTCTTCTAAGGAATGGCAGTGCTTTCCACAGAGATTTCAAGACTAACAAGAAAGACATTTTTTTTTACCTATTGCTAAAACTTGGCAATTGTTTTGTGTGTTCATTAAATTTGTGTCTCTTGGGGTGAAATATCTCCAAAATAGTTTAGCATTCATCTCACTCACGTTATAATCACTTTTTCCCACATGCCAGAAAGTCTTGGCATAAAATCTGTTCAAATCTGTTCTTCATCCAAAGATGCATCGCTGTGCCACACACACATGTTTTAAACCTTGCCCTGTTAGCTTTCAGCTGTTTCCAAAACATGAAAGTTGTCTTGGAAAATGCAGACTAAGGCAGAAGAAAACCCATCTCACCCTGCCAATTTCTTCTTAGACACTGAGAAGAAACAGTCGAACGATGATTGTGCCCCAAAGACCTCTTCAAGCACCACCACCAGCAGTCAGACAGACATCTTCTGTAGTGAAACAAACAGCATTAGTCAGTCCCTGATGTCGAGATCCAGCAATTCAGAAGAACCTTTGCCAGGAGAGACTGGAGTGACATCTGTTCATATTCAGAATGGTAAGAGCGCATGATTTCTTTTGCATTCTTTTTAAATTGTGCTTTAAAATAAAATGTTTTTGTGTTTTTTTTCGACGGCATTCTTGTTATATTTGTAGTCATGAGTTAAGTAGCACGCTGTCAATACCAGTAGTGTTCCAAGTGACTCAGCTATGCAGTTTTATGATCTTGCATGTGTTCAATTAAAAACAAAATCCTCAATAATAAAGTCTCTTAAAGGAGAATTCCGTTTTTTAACACTTTTAGCCCATTTTCTGTAGTGTCCAGGATGAAATCGAATGATCGACACCAAAATTTTGACAATTG
>NW_015150620.1:742126-759360 GCF_000732505.1 Cyprinodon variegatus
CGTCTCTGTTAAACACTTTAAAAAACTCTGAAAATGGAATACGAAAGGTGGATTCTTGATTCTCGACGTCACCAGGTTTAATTCATCCCATTACTCTGCCACACTTCTTGTTACGTTAGTTGATGGGTTTAATAATTCGTTTTTTCTGGTAGATATATATATATTTTTTGTTTAAACTAGTGTCAAAATCAGATTAATTTAAAATGCAAAAAGCTTTCAAACGATAATTTTAATGTAAGACATCTGAGTAAGGTTAAAGCATCCAAAGTGGGAATGCAGAAGACTAGTAACTGAAGTAAGTTCTGTTTGTCCTTACAGAAGATGCTGGAAGACTGATAGTACAGAATATTTTCTAAGAGAGAAAGTCTGAATAGGACACCTTCGTTTGCCCTGGCATCCGTCATCTCTGTATAGTGACAAGTATACCTGTGAAGGTCTATTTGGCACAGGGGGAAGAAATTGACAATAAAACAGATGTGTCTAGCTTTTAGACAAACAAAAATTATCAAACTAACATCAAATCAACGTCAAATGTAAAATAACTGCCAAACTAATTTTTTCCACAAAATTCTAATAATTACACAATATATTGCAAATCTTTTTTGACGTTTGAAAACTACTGTTTAAACTACCTTAAAATATGCTATGCTGAACAAATAAATTCTATTTTAATTTTTTTAATAGGATTCGATTATGTTAATCGTACATTTGTTTCTCTGTATGTATCTAGACAAAGCAGCACTATGTCCCATGTGGAAAAAAAACAGAACAAAATATCTCACTGCTTACTAATGGATTTCATAGTGGACAGTCATGACCTTTTTAGCTGATACTGTGTGGAAAATGCTAAAAGAGTATCCAAGCAACCAGGTGCGAGCTTATGTTTATCATGCCTTTTTTATTTTTATCTGTGAGCTTTTCTGAGTGACCTCACAGTGTACCCATCTGTCTCTGTTACAGCGTCTTTACAGTACAGCATGACATTTTTTTAACTTTCAAAATCTCAAAAGATCTAAGACAGAAAAATAAAATGCTAAAATGTTCTGTAATTATGACAGAAGCAAAGTTGAATCAAGGAAATAAGCTTTCTCATCTTTGCTTTCTTTTACTTCTGTTTTTCAGGTCTATCAAACACAGAATCTGTCCTGGCTTCACTTTCCACTCCCTCAAAACGCTCATATGAATCTGGTATGCTTTAATCTCTGTTACTTGTTTTTACCACTTGTTTGTCATTCCCACTTACACAGCTAATCTCAAGACTATTGACTAGATCCAGAGGGGATTTGTTTTATTCCTTGAAGTAATATAAGTAGGAGGGACACGTTGAAGGTTGCCAGGGTGGGCAGAGACCTAAACATATTTCAAAGAGCAATACATGGAATTTACAATTTAGAAAGATACAATAGGACATGAACTACTGAGGCTCTCAGAAGCTTGTACCACACTGGTAAAACATCATTTAAAAATCCTTGTGCTTAATAAATCATGTTGAAACATTTCCACTTGTTATATACTGAATATCCTGTCAAAATAAACAGATCAGAGGAAAAATCAAAAAGCTGATAGCTAGCTCAAACATTAAAGCAGTCCACATAATGGAAAAGATGTGACGAAGCTAGACAGTTTTGACCCTTACACAAAACTAAAGGATCTGGATAGGAAAATATCAACTGGCCGATAACATTACTACAGGAAATGCAAGAATATCTAAAAAGTGCTGGCTTTTAGCTAAATGCATTCTCCAAATTTCTAGACTACAACTGGTAGTGTTCTCCGGTCTGATTATACTAAGCTTGAACTTTAGGACTAGACCACAGTTCCATAACATCTATTTGAAACAAAAACAAAACAGATCATCAAAACAACACAATATATGCAATACATATAAATGTACTCTTTTCAGACTATATTGTCCCAAAATATAAAAAAAATTCTATTTAAAAAAAAAAAAATCTGTCCTAAAATCTGTGTGTTTTTTATGCAGGCCAGTTGGTTATACGTCAGCTTGTACACCTAAATCTGGCCCATCATTTATCAACGGTCATCTGTCAATCAAATGGATGGACGTCTGTGTCTTCGGCAGGCATAAAATTAACAGACCTGGCAGTTTGCGAGGCAAGGGCTCAAACATATACGGCTATAAGCCTTCTACACCAAACCAAGCTTCTGCCGCCCTGGCAGTAGCCGAAAGTAGAAAACAATCATCGTCAGCTTTGAAGGAAAGCACTGCCTTCTAAGACAGACTGGGGTCTACCATTTAATAAGGTGACAAAAAAAAAGGCTCAGCTTATTTTTATTCTTTTGATTAAGATCAGAGGGCAGAGGAGGACAAATGGAACATCTTATAAAATTAATTTATAATTTTATAAGACGGTTGTTGTTGATACAAATTCAAAAGTAGTGTAGCTTAATATGGCTAACTGACCAAGCTAAAAAAGGCTAACCTGTTAGCTACTAAAAACAGCTAGCCACAGTGCTACCCAGCTCTCCCCCATTATATCATGGTCCAACAGTTACTTTGTTCACCAGAAACAGATTTTTTTTAGTTTGTTATCGTTAAGGTAAAACTTAATCGTTCATTAGACACGCTAACGCTACAGAAGCTCCCGATTCAGCACGTGGATGCTGCGTGATGTTATTGTTGTCTGGGTAACCACTGTGTTTTACATTATGTGGCGACCTTCAGCCAATCGTGTAGCGTAATAACACTGGCATGCGCAAGACCAGAGCAGATCTGGTACCTACACTGCATCAAAGATCCCTTCCCCTTGATACAACACCAATCACAGTCACTTAATTCACTCGTGTAAAGTCAGGCACCACTCGAGAGAATTCGGAAATGCAACAGTTGGAACAGCAGATTCCCTACGACTTTACCAGCAGTTAAAGGGTTTCTGCTGTATTTGCCACGTCTGGCTGTAAACCTTCTTGGGTCCCAGAAGGCTAACAATGAATTATATTTTTCAGCACCACACATTCCAAGCATACATTCATATCAAGAAAAGCATGACTTCTCATGAGGAAAACAAATAATTTGTAATGACTGAGCTATAGTCCAAAGCTAAATTAACAGAAAATTCAATAGGAAAGTGTTATGGGCAGAAAATCACAATCTGATAGATGTGAACTGTAGAAAGCCAGAATGAGCACCTGTTGCTGTGAGAAATTCTCTAAAGGAAAATTAGTTCTGAAACTGAATCAAAAGTGGCTTTTTAAATTTCTATCTCAAGAGCCTGCTTAGATATGCAACCACCCCACAATATTTTTCTTATTTTGTAAACTTTGAGAGCCACTTTAAGTTATATAGAAACCGTATGAAATGATTTAAGATGGCTGTAGATAATATGCTGATCTCTATTCTGAAGTCATATGAGGATCGGCGTTAAACACACATTCCCAAGTAGCAACCTTTAAATGTAAGGTCAAAATCTAAATCCACATCCTTTGGCTCTGTTTTCTGCGCATTTTTCATAAGGTGTTACCTATAATCATAATACGGTAATAATGCCTATATAATCCAAATTAAATCTGTAGAGACAGAAATACTTTGGTTTCATATCAAATTTGAATTGGTCTGTTTTAACCTATATAGATTATCAACAGCAATATAGGATGAAGGAAAAAAAAAACTCAGGTAGAAAGGAAACCATTTTTCACAGCTTGAAACTGCACATGTCCAGACTCTCACACACCCGCATATATGGAGGATCGATGAGCCAGGCTAGTTGAATGGGGAGGGGGATGTCTGACTGTACTGCATGGCCTAGTTCTCAGAGATTTATTGAGTGCTGATCTGCATTTTGGCAGGGCCAGGGAAAAAGTCTGCTGGATTGATGAGAAAAGCTGAGTTGAAATTCTAGCCAACCAGCGGAAGCTTGCTACAGGCGCCTACTGTCCCTCTTGTCGGGCATGTAATCTAAAACAGGAGACCTATTAATCTTGCTTTCTCTCTCCTTCTTGTTTGACACCAAACCAGGTTTTGCCCTCTCCCAGTAGTGACTACTTGTGGAATAATCTTCATACCATTTTACTTGAATAGCCTAAAAAAATGTTTTTTTGCCAGAAAACATCAATTTTTACACTTTAACATTTTCCACTCAAAATCTTTGATACAGAACTGAAATCTTTTATAAGTTTGACCAAGATGTCATCAGTTTTTTTTCTCTTATCTTGTGTTTTTTATATGTGCACATTTCCCTTTGTCTTAAGCCTCAGAGTCAGAAAGTGACTCCTCACCAGAGAAGCGGGCAAGAGTGGCAGAGGTTCCAGAGGGTGAGGAGTGTTCATCGTCGTCGTCATCATCATTATCATCTTCGCCATTTTCTTCTCGCAGCGGCTCTAAACAGCGGAGCCGCAAACGTTGCCATCGCTGCCAAACTAAACTGGAGCTGGTACAGCAGGAACTGGGCTCCTGTCGCTGTGGTATGATGACATTATTAGTTACATGACCTGTATAGATTTATTCATGCTTAATGGAATGATTCAGACATTTATCAAGTATGCATATTGCATACAGGATCAGTATGAAAACATTTATTTTGTTAAATATGTTTAACATACTGAAACTGGAGTTGGACTTTTGTCAGAATAAGAAGTTATTTAGAAATGAGGCAAAGAGGAATCAGGATAAAAGTTATCTAGTAATATTAAAAACGTCTCTTTACTGTTGCATTAAATCAATTTCCCCTAGACAAACCTGCCACCATAAGCTGATGTATTGTTTTGAGGAAAAACAAAACTGTCTTGTACGAAATGTACACTTAGCAGATGGATACTGAATTGCATACCATGCGGACAAAAACTTTTCACAGTCGAATTTCAGTCGTTTTCTTGACATGTTCTAACAAACCTTTAACACATGTCTACGGGAGGAGCTTTCATAACAAACTAATCAACCAATCAGAAGTGGAGTTTAGGTAACGATGAACAATAATAAATGGATTCTTATCAGTAATCATCTTCTTTATAGATGTTTTTCTTTTCCAATGCTTCAGAAAAATTGCCTGTCTTCATTATAACTATTTCAAAGCGACTGAAATGAAAGGGTAACATTTCCTGTTCAACACATTGACAGTCGGTATTAAAAAACCCCAGGTCATCATGGATACTGTGATGACTTTCTAGATTTCTAAATTAAAGGTATTGTGGAGGATTTTTGGGAAAAAAAACAGCCCTCTCCAAAAAAAAATAAAAATAAATGCACGTGCAAGACCATGCACAAGCCCATTTCTCCTTGTGCACGCCCTGTTTAAAATGTGCTCCTCTCATAGCTCATACAAGCCAACTTTATCCACATACAGTAGGGACTATATAGTGGAATTTCTAGCAAACACACCGATGATCACTGCTTTTTTCTCCCAGTTGGTCGACGTAACTCCTCCTGCGCCATCTTTATTAGTTGCCGCTGTCAGGTAGCTACAGCCTATGGCAAATCCCAGAATGCCATGGCAAATCCCAGAATGATTTGCGAGGAGAGCTCTCTGGGCAAAGCATTCTGGGATACATCTGCCTCTATTGTGGCCTTTCTTTTCTTCTCATACACTTTGTATACAATTTTTTATTTATTTTTTTTTTCACAATCCTCGGCCATTTTCAAAGAACCGCTGTGAGAAAGGTGAGCTTCAATGACTGAAACCGTAGCTCACCACACATATACGCCTGAAAGTACGCATGCACAGAAAGACAGCCTTTCGTAAACATATCATCAGAATGATTGAAGATTAAGAGGACCGCTTATTTAGATGATCCACCCGGAAATAAAAGATTGTCCTCTATACATTTAATTAGTAAGATTATAAATAATTTTTTTTTTTTAGCTATTAAGTTTCTAAGCATAATTTAAAAATCTCTGGATGGCAATGTACATCAATACGACTTTACCTAAAGTCAGCTAAACATTTCTTGAAGAGTGATCTGGACAAAAGGAGCTCATGCAGGTAAGGTCAGTCTAAGGTTCAGAGGTCAATTACAGCTGTAAACAACCTTTGCAGTGAGTATTATATGCCTTGAAAAATGATTAGCATTATCTGGTTCAAAGTTTTAATTACATTTTAGGAAAAAAAAAATGCAGAAGATGGAATCAGCTTTTGCCTTGTCGTTTGGTTTTGTGCTTTTGTTTGCCCACGGGGACAATTGCAGAAAGCTTGAATTTTTCTTATTGCTTATAAAACATAGGCCAATTACCACAACCCCTAATGCAGTTAAAGCCAATACTTGGCTTCCTAATTAACTTGTTTGCATACAAATTAAAGTACTTAAAACGTCAAAGCCCCTTGCTCTTAAAAGGCTGATCTCCTTTAATAAATGCAATAATGTTTAAATTGGAAATGGACATGTCCTCCTTTTTTTCATTACTTTTTTACACCCATCATTGTTGAATGCATTGGCAATAAATCTCTAGTAATCTAATGCTTACTATGAACATTTGGCTTTTGCAAACAAAGAGGGAAAATTGTGGCAGTTATAGTAACTTAGAATGTTGCAGTCATTTGAGATAATTTAGCTAATGGTCCTGATAATGTGCTACTGTGTGTAAGTTAAGAAGGTCTAAAGATGAGTTAAAAGTGCAAATGCTTTTCAGATTGTAAATGTGGGTGGGGGGGTACTTCTCCTGCAAAGAAAGTGATCCAGTGTTGCCTCACTCAGCAGGCATCTGCTCGCTGCAGCTTGCCTCTAATATTAATCTTTCTAAGTATTGGTGTGACACAAGGGAAAGGCTTTGGTATTTAACTCTAATTAACTCATTCGTTTTGACATTAGAGGCTAAAAAGCCAAGGAACATAATCATCTGGATTATGTTGCTCCCAGAATATCTGACGCACGATTACAAAAGTACCAGGTCCACAAGCAGCAACTTAAGTAAATCGAGATTGCTGTGGTGAAACTTTTTCTTTTTTTTGGGTTCATGCTCTTTAAGTTTTTATAGAAAACAAAATCCTTCATTAGGTTTTGATATTTAAATAAGACTAGATGAATATGCATACATCTCCATAATAAAAAAAAAATCTGAAATTATTGTATTTTGATTGATTTATTTCCGTTGAAACATATACAGATTTATCAGATACAAAGATGTAGTTCAATTCTTTCTTTCTCTTCAATATCTAATGACCTAAAAACTTAAACAATTTAACCAATCATGTTTAACTCAGAAATACTATTTTTTATGTCAATTTCTACAAAATACTTCAGACTATTGAATTGTCATTTACACCCTTCACAAGTCAGGAAAGCCATAAACGCAAAGTGTTGAACTGGTCCGCTGTTTAATCACCAACATATCCAAGCCTGTTGGCAGAAAGTACAATGGAAGACAATAAGCGTACTTATTACGCTTATTATTTTTTTATGTTTAGTTTTAAGTTCAATATCTAATGCAGTCTATTCGTAGGATATGTGTCACTTGTTAACACGTCACAACAAAATACAAGTAGGAAATTAAGCCTCATTGTTTATCGCTCTGCAAGACATATGGTTAATTTCTGCAGTTTTGGGCTTGGTTTTAATTGCTTTGCAATCAGATGTCAAACTGGACCTTTAATTACCTTTTATCGAATGCCAGCAGTGAATGCCAGTACATGTGCTAAAAAGATTGATGCAGAGAGCCAACAGTTTCAGATTCTTGTTTATTGCTAATTCTGGGAGAATATGCATTTCTTTCTGTTTAATAAAGTCAGAATAGGAAACAGCAAGTAAGCAAAAGGTATCGCCTTTTTGTAGCATTTCTTACTTGAGGTAGAAATGTGTATTTGATGTTGAATATAGTAAATGAAAAGATCGTCCCTTTCTCTTCTCAATGACCCCTCTTTTACTGTGCAGGCTTCATCTTCTGCATGCTCCATCGTCTTCCTGAGCAACACGACTGCCTCTTTGACCACCAGGGGCGTGGACGTCAGGAGGCTGTGCTTAAGATGGTAAAGCTGGACCGTAAAGTGGGCCGCTCATTCCAGCGCATCGGGGAGGAGTGTTCTTGAGCAACCATTTGCTCTTTTGGAGCCTCGGCTTTCAGACAGTGTCTCAGCGTTAACATGGATATGGGTTTTCTCCTATAATTCTTCAGGGTTTTTCACAAGTTTTTACTTTTTGGAAAGCATTGCTCTATTTTATAATTGGCTCTTTCATCAAATTCTCCCCTTAATCTTATTTAACTCCAGCTTCTCTTGGTCTGATAGAATCCCTTATACTAAGATACCTATTGGAAATGGAAAAACGTTGAACATTTTAGAGAAAAGATTATGCACTCTTGACCATAAATCTATGAATGGTGTGTAAGTATATAAATGGATGTCAAAATTAAACAGTTATGTTTGTTTTGGAAACTAGCCTGTTCTCTTTACCTCAGAAAAAAAGAATGATCAGCAGGAGAAAGGGGGAAAGTTCTCCTTCTTGCACACTATGGCTTTGGCGCTGTTTCTAGGTTCTGCTCTTTACCTCAAAATCCAGACCAGAGCTTCTTTGTACCTGTGTCAAGTATTGACTTTGCGAGGCAAACTAGATTGCCAAGCTCTGTTCGAGTCCCATCTAACCTGCACTGGCCAGCCAGCTCCTATAACCCTAAACCTTTCAGAAAGATAAACTGCTTTTAATCACCCACCTCAGGATATCCAAAACTCTCCCTACCCTCACCCTCCCACCAGCTTTCTTTTTTCCCTCGCTCTACAGAACACCAGTTCGTCATTTTTTTTTTTTCCAGATTGTCTGAAACTGAAGGTGCTTCTGCCACAGTGGACTATAAAAACAAAAAAAGTGGGGGTCCATAATCAGGACCTACAGACTGTGTCGGATGTGAACACATGGGGACAGAAAACTCCTTGTTCTTGGATTATGTAGACTTAACTTCGATGTTTGGAATGGGCTATAGTTTTTTTTTTTTTTTTGTTCAATTTGCTTATCCATTTCTTCTTCAAAACCATGTTCTTTAATCAACAAGTATAAGGCTTTTGTGTGCTTGGTGTATACATTAAACGACTAGATTTAAGGACATAAGAGACTGTGCTAATGAGAAATCTCTGGACCTGAAAAATTTGCATAACGAAGACTTTGGAGTGACGACTGAAGCTGCATTAAACAACCGAGGGAGTTGTGTTGGACTGCGTTGTTTATTCAGGTCCTGCACTTCATGTTTAGCCGATCACTGCTGGTTAGTTGCTATACCAGCAGACAAAAGCAAGATATGTTTGACTTTCTCTCTAACTAATATGTTATTATTGCTCTCTATAAGTTTTTATTTTCATTTAGCAAGATGATCAACTTACCCCAATATGCCGCCTTTTCCTGTATCATTTGTTTTTTTTCCTCCTCTTTCCTCCTCCTTGGTTTGTTACAACTGAGGGAACATAACTACAGTGTGCAAAGTGAAATAACATTTGGCTGTAGTTGCCTTTGAATTATTTTCTTGGTGGACAGTGGAAAGGTAAAAAACAAACAAACAAAATAAGGAAATAAATGCAACTTGTGTATCTTAAAGGAACCCTGTTTAACTTCTTTTAGTTTTGGGACTTAAGCTTTTGGTTGTGATGTGCTTACAATTTAGGGGAAAATCTGTTCAAGACACACACACACACACACACACATATATATATATATATATATATATATATATATGTGAAATGTTTCTTTTATTTTTCTGCTTCCAGTTTCCTGTTATGTTACCAATTAAAAATAAACTGGGCTAGACAAAAATGGTAATCTTGTGTACTTGCTTCCAAAAATTCACTGTGTTCTTAACTACTGAACGTGAAACATTTGCTGTACCGTTTATTTAGAACGACTGGAAGATGAGCCAGTTGAGTCTTGCTGCGTTGAACTTGCTCCCTTGAGTGTTCTAATATTCTGATAGTTTTTATAGAGATATAAACGTCTGTTTACTGCTCACACAGGGCTGCTATAAAGCTACTCTAATTCACTTAACATCTTTTTGCTAGCGTGTATGTGTGGAAATCCAGGAAACCTAAAAGGGACATTTAACTGAAGTTGCTTATGTTTACTGCGCTGAGCTTCTGAGGTGTGCTGCACTGATTAATGTTAAGGGGAAAAAAAAAAAAAAAAACTTTTGTTGTGATCAAAACTTTCCAAAATGTTAAAGTTGTTAAAAATTGTACACATATCTTTTAAGCATTTCAAGCCTGATCTGGTGTGCTATGGTTCTTTCTCCTGCAACATAACCTAAATGAACTTGAGTGTCAAGGTTGCAAATTGATTCTTAATTCCTATTCATGATATCAAGTCAAACTGTAAAGTATAAAGCAGTCCAAGTTTCTCAAACTACCACAAACACATTTAGTTTGGAAAATTAAGAACGGGACACTCTCCTCCCAAACATTTACCCTTTTTTCTGGTAAACAGAATGTTTGGAATCAACAAGATGATTTTTAGCAAATGAGAAATGGCTGGTTTTTATTTTTCTGATTTTTGCCGTTACCCTTCTATGAATGTTTTTTTTTCCCCTAGTGTTTTTTTTTTTTTTTTTTTGTAGAAATGTGATCGCTGAGGTAAGTGAGATCTACATGGTTTATTTGGGATTCTAGTTTCTTCTGTGCCCTCTTTGCTGACATGCTGTAAATTTGATCAGCGACTCATGGGAGACAGCACCATTGTTTCATGCATGAAGCTTTGAAACCCCTTCCATAGTAATAAACGACAACAGCCTTTTCTAAATTGCTCTTGAATTTTTTTTGGTTTGGGATGGGGATGGGTTGCGTCATGAAAACTTTCGGCCAAATGAATATTCTCAAGCAGGTCCTGTTTTTTTTTATGTAATCAAAATTCAGGGATTGCAAGTACTTTATCCCCATTGGTGGCTTTGCCATCAGAGGTAAGTACAGTTCCCAAAAATTGTATCCAAGAGTGGTACTACTTTAATATGTTTGTACTCAAAAGTAAAAAGGAGTCATCCAAGAAATTACTCAAGTAAAATACAAAAATTTTCTGCAAAAAGGGCTGCTTCAGAACTGAGTAACAGTTGGATAATAACATCAGATTTAAAGTTTAGAAATGATGCTGGTTAACAGGCTTGATGTGCAAGTTCTGACATTTTAAAGACTCAAAGGCCTAAAAAATAGAATAAATTAATGAATATACAATTAATACATAAGAAATACTTGTACCTTTTTCGTTTTCTAACATAAAACTTAAAAAAAAAAATCTGTAACATGACAACTTGTATGTATGTTAAGGGTAACAAACTTCCACTGCTAGTATCTACTGTTTACTGTTTATATGATCTTGGAATAGTTCATATTACAGAGGATAAAGTAGTCTGAGATTTTACTCAAGTAGGAATAGTAAAAGTAAGAAGTACGGCACAGTAAACCTCCTAAAAGTACTTTTTTTTTCAAATTGTTACTCAAGTAAATGTAACTGAGTAAATGTAACTAATTACTACCCGCCTATGTCATAGCCTTTTCGTTTTGTTAAATATTAAATTAATTTTTGCTGTTTTCTTTGACTGACAGGCAAGTTTTTTTCAAATTCTATTAAACATTTTAATGTGACAAGAATAGAAAAGAAATGTACATGGAGGAAATTTTTACATTCACCTACATTGAAAGAGCAAGACTTAAGGCCCCCCATTAGTATTTTCAACACTTTGCTATAAGCATACAGCTACTTTTCAAACATTTACTAGAAAGCAGTTTTATTTGTAATTTAATCTGCCCTCAGGCTTTGCAAAGTCCTCCCTTTGCCTTGGTGGTTTGCCGCCTTTCCTCCTCTTTGTTTTTAATAGTGTCTTTATTAAATTCTGACACCCTGACTGAAGGACGGTGCCAGGACAGGGTGGCAAGAAGGAGCCTGAGATCTGTATTTGCACAAGGCTGCCTGGTGTTAGAGAGGGATTTGAGGGATAAGATGCTGTGGCCGGTGGTTTGTAATCTTCTTAGGGCTCGACAAACAAGAAAGCCAGCTATTCTGTCAGCCTTGATTGGCTTCGATCAGCTATAAACACTGTCTGTACATTGAACATTGCCTTACTAAATGCTTTGTCTACGGGTCCTCTCTGTGCCTCTCATTATTAAACTAAAATCCCTCTCTCTCATCCCCAGACACACTGGCGCCAGTTTTATTTGACAGAAGTGGCAAAATCACAGATTTTATTTTCTTGTAAACTCAGAGTAGGAAAATAAACAATGATCTCATGTATACTGTAAAAGCAGTCAGGTAACAGTATTAAAAGTGAGCAATAGATTATTTTTACTGTCTGATGTAACAGGATTTTTTCCAGTCAGAGCTTGTCTTGTACAGTGTTGTGATAAGTTCTCTTATTAAATCTCATGAGCACTCAGCTCTATGAAAGCTTGTCTGTAATTACATCGTCCCCATTATAACCTCTTAAAGCAAAGCAAATTTGATAAGCTCATAAATGACACAGATATGGAAAACTGCTGTCAGATTTGGATAATGCAGCATAAGTATTTTATGGATGTGATGTATTATGAAGCTACGATGAACGGCTAATTGCTGAATTTGTTCTGCAACTCTGTAAAAATACTTAAGAGTTGGCTGTTGTTGTAATGGGATCAGGTAAAAATAGCATGTTAATGTAAAGCCATTGAAACGCTGCTTTATTCTGTGATTATTGACCTGTAATTCTGGGTTGGATGGTCCTCTGAGCGTGTCACATTCTTTCTTAAGTTACACAGATACTATCCTGTAACAGGTCTCCATGCGTGTCTCCACTGTGTGTACCTGCCTCAGCTTCCTCACACAGCTCAAATGTTTGGTTTAATTGTCAGTTTAAGGCTGTGATGAAACCACCCCCATCTTTATCCCAAGAGATTATAAACAGCAACAATTCAGCAGGGCATATTTTTAAAAAAAAATGAATAAGTATATTTTATTGCATTCATTCTCAGCAGCCTAACCAATTTAACTAAAATCAGAACATAGTATATAATAGCTATAATGTTTTGTTTTGAAGCCTTTTTTTATGAGATTTTCTTTGCAGCTGATTAAAACATAACATTTAGGATTTAAATATTTAATAAGTGAGCAAAAAAAAACCTTTTTTGACTGAAATAGCCAGTTGCTAAATATTTAAATTCTTACTAAAAGTATGTTTTTTTTAAGTTATTTTTAATTTGCAAAACTTCACCTATGGAATTTATTCTAATTTACTGATTATGACTTTGTGTTGTGGAATGGGATAGTTTTGGTAATGCTGAAAAATTGCAATGCAAACAAAATTGCAACATTGCTGTCAGACAATTTAAATTAATTTAAAAAAAGCTAGTTGTCTGTGTTTACATTATAAATCAGGTTTTTCCTGTTTTTCTTCTAAAATGAAGAACATCCAATCGTCCATCTTGAATGATTTTCCTCTTTGAGGCTGAAATGATCATCCACTGGATATGTCATTAAACATCTGACATTGAAATTCAGATTTGGGGGGTGGGGGGGGTTTATTTTTTTCTTGTTTAGACAACATCATTTAAAACCTTAATTGTATTTATACAGGGCATTTTTCTCCTTAAAATAGCTAGATATATAAACTTATATTAAACCAACATTTTAGATATTTCCATGGGAAGTTTATCTCTTAAATACAATACAATTCAGCAAAACATGTTGTCTTAAAAGGTCTTCTGATATTTAAACAAAATGTCTACCACATTTAGTGTGGTTAAAAAATAACTTTCAAAAAGTTAGATTTTTAATTTAAAACTTATCTGATTTTAGCTATTAAGTTATTAACTAATCTCAAATTAAGAGAACTATACCTGAATAAAGACTCTGCTATCTAAATGTATTCCAGCTACTTATATGGATAAAAACCTGCTCTGATGGGTTACAGGTAACCCAAGATGCCTCCTATAACCACCTAGTGATGTAGTTTCAGTTTTGATTGATGTAAAACACACCGTTAAGCCATGACACTTTTGGATACAAGTAATAATACTGTTTTAGAGTTTCCTGGTCAAAGTTTGGAGGTAGCAGATTGGGGTGATGGCAAGTAGCATATATTCAAAGTACTTTTTGAAACATGCAAAAATCTACAGTAATTATTGAAAAAGGTATAATTTTTAAAAGGTTGTTTTAAATGAAATGCTAATACAAACTGTGTGTATATATATATATATATATATATATATATATATATATATATATATATATATATATATATATATATATATAATGGACTGGCAACCTGTCCAGGGTGTACCACGCCTCTTAGTTTTTTTTAACTTAAAGGTTGGATTAGATCATGAAAAGTCAAACTTTACCAGGTTTATAATTACGTTCTCCTTCAGTTGTAATTTGCTATGACCCTTAAAAATACAGACCTGACTTTATTGCTGTAATCAGTGTTGCTCTGCTTTTGTAGAGATGGCTGACAATGCTGCTTTTTATCCCAATCTACTTTTAATGTACAGTATGATGCATTTCTAGCACACTGTATAATGGGAAAAAATCGCTGGGAAAAGGTTATTCATGATGGTTGACTCACTATAGTGCTTTATACAGTAAATGAGTGGGCAGCTCATGCATAGCTCTTGTCTTGATAAAGTTATGCAAACAACTAAATGCCTGTACTGTAGATGCTAAAGAGCCATAAATGTTCCATAAGTAATGGTCAGGGAAGGGAAATTAAACTTCCATTAGGTTTGCAGACACACAGCTGCAAATCAATAATATAGCTTCAAGTATGTGGGATGTGTAGCTACTGAAAGGCTTAAGGGTAAGAACAAGCTACATGTGTAAAGAAAAATGGGCTATGATTCAGCAAGAGACTATGATTTTGATGTTTAAAATATATTTGCTGCACCAGTAAAAAAAAAAGCATATAAATTATTTAGAATAAATTTTGTATGTTAAAATTAGGATGATTATGAGTCAGCAATCTAGGAAAATCTACCACCCTGAATTTCTTTGAGCTAGTTGATGAGTTGGAATATTTAAAGAGTAAAAAAGGGCAAGAACACTGGTGGGCTGTGCTTTCTGATTGCCCTCGCATTTTAATATTCTTTGAGAGTAACTCTAGATCAAGAGAAATATAAGCCGTAATCCTCCTTCATACCATAGCTAATGACTCCAGTATTATCCATTACCATTTCAACCACCAAAAACTGACAGTATTCTGCAGGGGATTCAACTAGGCCTGGGCTGACATTTGGTCAGGTTTAAGAGAAAATTAGCTGCAACGATGGAAGACCCACTCCCAATATAGCCATTACTGTTTGATTGACTTTTTTTTTTTCCTTATGACCTTTAAGGAACAAGCTGACTGCACATTTCTCCCCAGCTGCTGGCAGAATCCAACAGAACAGGGTTAGGAGTGACAGAGTCTAGATTTAATGAAAGTGGAGTATTTGTATCGAACCTAGAACCTGTGATAGACGATAAGCAGGAGGAGGAAATCTGTGCCTTATCAGGTCCACTTAAACTATATATTTTTTATTTAAATAGTATATGTGCAAGAGAATTATACTGAATTAATTCATATTAAAATAAACTTTACAATTTCCTCTAACAGTTGTGACTCAGTTCTTAAAGTTCTAGCATCTTGTATTAACAAATAGCTGCCTTGGTTTTCACTGGGACAGGAAGTGGTGGTGTATCATACAGGTATTTGTGCAAAATTTTTCCTGCAAAGTACCTTTTGTTTTAGCACAAAAGCACTAAATAAAGAGCTCTTTAAACCATGTTTACTTTACTCTCATATGCAGAACCAAAGTCCTGAAAAAGGCTCACAAAATTAAATCAAATAAGCTATACCAGCTATTAGCAATGTCTGCCATTTGGAAAAAAGATCTTTCTCACTTTGAAGTGAATACAGAGAAAGAATTCTTTATATCAATGCTTTTAATTATAGATCATATCTGTTACCTGTGAATATTCATATTTTTGTCAGCTTTCTTTTGCTACTGCTCATAGTTTGCTGAGATGCTTGAAGTATCTTTGTAAAAGGAAAGTATAAGTCATAAAAAGATAGACGCTCAAATTCTAACATGCACAGTTGTTTTAAGTTGACGGAGTGGCAAGCAACAAGTTGATCACCCTTTAGTCTAACCAGAGATTCAAGCCTAACTATGTAATTAACTTTGTGGGTTTCATAGAAAACATACTTTTTTGTATTTTATTTGTTTTCACTTTTATTTTATTTTATTTTTTTCATTTTATCTCTCAAGGGTAAAGAGTTGTGAGCAGAACCTAGCAACAGAATATATTTCTATATTAGTGGATGCTTTTTCATTTTATTTCCAAATATGTTTCATCTAATGTCACAGCGGTCTCTTTTTTCATGAAGGCGTTATTGCTTGCTGTGGCCCTCTGAAAAGCAAAAATTATTTTTAAACATGTGGGCTTGACCAATATTTCACATTTCTGTTTGTTTGGTATTCCTTTTTTTTTTTTTTTTTAGCTCTCAGAACGTTCAAACATCTCTGTCGTCTTGCCAATATGAAAAGAAAAAACAGCCTTTTGGAAATTGCAATTCTAATGCATATTTAAAATATGAGAAATTCTGTTAACTCTCTGAATATTATGATCTTATATATATATATATATATATGTAACCGGATCCTTTCTGCGTTGTGCTGGTTTATGAAGTGATCAGGCCGTGACACAGTTTATCTATAACAGGACAGTTTCCTGATTTATTGTTCCTGACGAGAACAACATACAAAAACAACTGTGTTAATGGCTGCCCGCTCCAAGTCCTACACAAAACAGAAGTAAATAACAAAAATTAACTTCATAGATCTATAAATAAACTGGATATATTCAGATGAAAAATAATTGGCACACACCTCTCCCGCAGGAGGGGCTTATACTCTTACAGTAGCAGCACAGTTAAAACAATGACATTTTCTAGAGGTTTTTCAGTCAGGTTAGTAACAATACAAATAAACAAATAAAAACATTTTGTGTATTTATAACAAAAGAGAAATACAACCACGATACATTAACCCCCCTAGAATTACACAAAATGAAAAAGCAGGGTAAAGACACTCAGTACCACTACAAAATAGTTTTGTTTATTTTTCACAACAGTAGCTACGTTTACATGGACACAACTAATCGGATTGAAGGCCTGATCAGATCAAAAATGTTTCATGTAAACGTGTCAGACTGAAGATTCTAATCCGATTCGGTCCGATCGGATCTAAATTTAATTCCGAAAGAGAGAGGTGGTTTTTGCCGATCGCCATTCCGATTGGCGTCCATGTAAACACCCATTCGGATCTCAAGAGTAAAATAATCTTCACTGCGCATGTGTGCGACGCTCTCCCACGCCG
>NW_015150620.1:759672-761131 GCF_000732505.1 Cyprinodon variegatus
AAGTTTGGCAGGAAGTTCTGCGCATGCTTAAAAGATTTAATCTGATCCAACGCTTGGTACATGTATACACACGTCATGATCGGATCATTTCATTTAGTGTCCATGTAAACGGAGATTTTGAATTTCCGATCAACCAAGGTTTGGATCGGATCGGGGAAATTTTGCGCATGTAAACGTAGCTAGTGTAACATCAGCAAAACAGCCACCCTACAATAGGGTCAGGAAATGGACATGCCTCTGTCAGAAACAGGTGTGCAGCAGGGAGAAGCCGTGGGAAAATACCTCAGAGACGTCAAGTTCTCGAAAGTCTTTGTTAGTAACCTGCAGCGAGCTGTGCAGACGGCAGAGCTAATCCTGAAGAACAACACTCACTGTTCTGGAATGGAGATGGTTTCAGAGCCTTTACTCAGAGAACGGGGTTTTGGTGTCGCTGAAGGACGTCACAAAGAAGACATGAAGAACATGGCGAACGCTGCCGGTCAGTCATGCCGTGATTACACGCCTCCAGGAGGAGAAACTTTAGACCAGGTGAAGCTGAGATTCAAAAATTTTCGACAAGTCCTTTTTAAAGAAATGCTGGATATGAGTGGCTCCTCAGGACAGGAAACTCCCTCAGTGGCACTTTCTGCAGAAGACGCCGCAATGGCCAGCGCCGATCTCCAGGGGGCATCGGCCCATGTTCTGGTGGTGAGCCATGGCGCCTACATCCGGGTCACGGCACCAAGTGTAACCGGATCCTTTCTGCGTTGTGCTGGTTTATGAAGTGATCAGGCCGTGACACAGTTCATCTATAACAGGACAGTTTCCCGATTTATTGTTCCTGACGAGAACATACAAAAACAACTGTGTTAATGGCTGCCCGCTCCATGTCCTCTCCCGCAGGATAACATGACAAAAAGGCGGTGCGGCAAAAGTATGTCTCACAGTAAACCAAATAAACCTTTTTTATACAACATACCTGACGAGAACAACATACAAAAACAACTGTGTTAATGGCTGCCCGCTCCAAGTCCTACACAAAACAGAAGTAAATAACAAAAATTAACTTAATAGATCTATAAATAAACTGGATATATTCAGATGAAAAATAATTGGCACAAACCTCTCCCGCAGGACAACATGACAAAAGGGGAGGGTCTTCTTCTTCTTCTTTGATATTTTTGGCGGTTGGCAAACAACAGATAGATGCATTTCCGCCATCTACTGGAATGGAGTGTGAACCAGAAAGACTCTCAGGAATTAAATTCTATTATATAAATGTGTTATTTTTAGATATCGACATACTATACTGTAAATATTACTATCTGAATAACTTCTGAATAATTGAAATAAATCTAATTTAACTTTTACTTTACTAAAGGGGAGGGTCTAAGGGGTGCAGACAATTTAAAGACAATACCACAGAAGAAGTCAAAAGGAGGGGCTTATACTCTTACAGTAGCAGCACAGTTAAAACAAT
>NW_015150620.1:761431-796431 GCF_000732505.1 Cyprinodon variegatus
ATATATATATATATATATATATATATATATATATATATATATATATATATATATATACTCATTTTGTTTTATATAATGAACCCACACGGTCTGTTGATTATAAGGCATCAGTCCATTAACAAAACCTCAAATAAAGAAAATTAAAAACATTGAAAGTGGAAGTCTGGCAGTATTAACAGATCCACAGCTTTTTTAGAAATGGAATTACAAACTGACAGGGAAACATTGCTCTTCTTGTTTTCATGGGTGTCATGATCGCTACCCTGATAGCTGACCTAATTGCTCACTTCATTCACCTGCCCCAGCCTCCTCGGTTGCTAATTACCATTTATCTTAACCACCTGCTGCTTCATAAACGGCTCAGCCCATGTGGGCCAGATCATTCTTTTTCTTTTAGTTTGACTTTGATGCCTAAGTTCATGTTTTCATTCTCGGAGGTCAGTGGTTAAAGAGGGTTTCTTAGTATTGTCTTGGTGTTTCCTGATCATGACCTGGCTCTTGTCCAATGAGCATGCTTTGTTCCTGTTTTGGCTCAGTGGAGGGAGCTAATTTAAAGTTCCGCAGTTTTCCTGGTGTCGCGTCTTGTTCTGCCTCTCAACTACTGAGCCTACCTGTTTTCCTGGAACCCTGGATCTGTCTGTTCCTGTTCTGATCGGAACCCCTGACAATGTTTCGGACTCATGGATTTCAGAACCGTCCTGTTCTGAACTGTTTTCCCTACCTGGCCTGGATTCATGGCTGTTCACTGAGGCTGCTGCATCAGGGACACTCTGGAACGCTCCACACCACATCTTGGCAGTCCATTGGCTGGATCCTGCCTCACTCGAGAGGATGGACTGAACTGTTAGACCAGGTAAGTGACTCACATGTATAATCACCTTCCATCAGATTATTGTGGTCTCTTACCTGTGTTTGTCCCTAACCAGAGTGCCAGTGATAGGCGGTGCCCCACCTCCCCCCACAGCCGCTGCAGATCCACAGCTCCACGTTTTCAGCTCATTACAATGGGTGCCTCGGATGTTTCAGAAAGCTTCTAAATGTCAGTTTTTGACATAGTACTTAAAATGTTTTCTTATACAATTTTGCATCAATTAACCAAACAATATTGATTTTCCATTGGCGCAAATGTACATGATATCAATGATATAGCTGTAGTTACACAGCACTATTTAAGCATTTTTACCTAGAACGAAGTGTTTGATGAATAATTGCAGACTGCAGGTATTTATAGATTGGTTTTGAACAGCAACTAAAGCAGATGCTATGATTACTATGATTTTTACTGTAAATAATCATAAAACAGGTTTTTTAGTTCATTGCAAGGAAAGGATTGTCAATTTCAAACCAGTGTCTGCTCACAGCTGGATACCACTTCTCCTTCTTGTCCTGCACTTGAGAATCACAGCTGGGGCATCTGCTCCTTAAGAGCTCTGACAGCAGCTGCAGAAAGCACAAATTATGTTTCCCATATACTTTCTCTTCTGCGGGGAAAGAAAATACATTTCTGACCTCACATGGTAGACCTTTAACTTAAAGTTTTAATTACTCTTTCTCAAAGTTGGACAGAAAACAAGTTACTGGTATACAGGAAAGGATTACGCCTGATGCAGAAGTTAGTCTGAACCATATAAAGAGAGTGAGGGCATTTTACAGTATTGGAGCTTAAATAGAAGCAGAATATATTGAATTCCATCATGTGCTTTTTACTGAAAGCATTTCTGTGGGGAATGTTGTCATAATCTATGTTTCATACATCTGCATTTAAGTATATTGACGCCAATCTAACTGAAGCATTGCAAACACAAATTTTGTTTGTCATATATAGAATTTCCCTAAATATTTTCCATACCAGTTAGAAGAAGGGCAAAACAAACATTAAAACCCATAAGTATGTTCAAATCCTGTCAAATACTACATATTTCATTGTGTTTCATTCATTTTCTTCTGATTGTCCAAGCCAAAGCAATACATATATGTAAATGTAGAAAAATTAAAAAGCAGAAACTCTTCTACTTTATCAGTTGCAAGTTTTTTCCAGGGAGTGTATATTTCTAACAGTTTGGTGTTTCAACAGAATTGGACTTTAGTCTATTCTTTCTTTTAAGATGAAGCAGTTTTCTTTTTTTTTAATCATGCCACAAGCCCTCAATTTGATTTAAGGATCTTTAACTAAGATATTCTATTACTTAAACATGATATAATGATCTAAACATCCAGTTATAATACTAGAGCCATGTGCATTTTAATGCTGGGAGGTAAAATTTTAGCCCAGTCTTGAGCTTTTTAAATAATTTTAGTTCCAATTCATCTTCCCATCATGTGTGACAATTTGTGTTAATGTGTCCATACTGATGAAAAACAATAGTGTTTTCTGAGGGTAGGTTTTTTTGACACACAGCTGTGTAGTGCAAAATATTTTTTAATTTCTTTAAATGAATTAATAACCTTGCCGCAGTTCTGTCAAGGGCAAACTAATAGCCTTCCAAGCAGCAGATCATACCCCTTCATCTTTGGATCTATGCAGCAACACCACGTGCCTCTTGGCTACTGTTCTAATTAATGATTATATTGATTTGCCCTCTATTTAAAGGGGTAGGTTCACAGTTACAAATTGTAGATGTATTATTGCTCTATGACATGTAAAAAAAATCCAAATGGAATGGATAAAATTTTGTGGTTGTGATGCCACAAAGTGTGGTGCATTTAAAATTAATGAAGATTTTTGCAAGGAACAATGTAAAGCTGACTTAATTTACTTATTCATGCAACTGTAACCTAATTAGTTAAGTCAAAATCATATAGAGAACTCTTAGTTTGTTTTGAAGCCTTGACATCAAGTTTTTGGTACTGACTGTTTTCTTTATTGTAAAACCTTATTAATAAAAAGAACACACTGCTATCTCTGCCAGGATTTCTGTAGAAGAAAATGAAGCTTAATCTGTTTTTAATAGCCACCTGCAGAAGAAAAATGAAAATACTGTAATATCCGCTTGGGACAAGATGTTCTTTACTAATTTTCCAGACGTTGTAGTCAGTAGAAGAAGGCATTACCAAGTTGTGTTTCACTAGTACCTTAAAAGTCCCTCCCTATCAGTTTAATAAAAAATAAAAAATGCTCATTTAGCATCTTGATTTAGATACCCTAAAAAAGCCACAAAATTATCCACCAAGAGAAGCAACATGCACAATTTATTAATAAAAAAATCAACCAAAAAATGGATAATTTAAGGAAGTAAAATGCCAAAAGTGGCTGAGTTGACCAATATGTGTTAATGTTCCGTGTTCTAATGTTAGAAAGCACCTTAATCTCTGTTTTCCCTTATACTGCAGCTGATTGCAGAATATATTTTTTGGTGGTGACAAATTTTATGTCTTCAGCTGCATGAACACAGACTTAAAAATGACTGTAAGTCATAAATGTATAACCCTAAATTACTGCCAAGACATAAAGGTTTTTGGCACTGCTCCTATTGGTTTCACTCAGATTACCACTGCCAGACTTGTTTTATGTAGAAGTCCTTTTCCTCACTGTGTTTAATGTGGATAGATTCCAAGCAAGGCAGAAGCACAGATCACAAGACTGGTATGTTGCTAAAGACAGATTACAAATTGGAATATAAATTAGTAACAATCGTGGTAGATTTTAAAATGAAATCTGCTAAAAAGCTATTTTTTGTGTTCTGGATTATCTTCCAACAATTTAGGAATAGATACCCAGGGAATGGAAAATATAATCTTTTTGTTTGCTTTGAAATGTTTTTCAGAAGTTTATTCAAGTAAAGCATTTTTTTGTCTGATGCTTTTAGTCTTTATTTTATTTTAGAAATCTTTTGTTCCTTTAAAAGAATTTCCTCTTTGAACGCAAATCCATTAATGAAACTTTTTAGAAGCATGTTAGATATAAAGACTGATTATGTTATTGATTTAGCTGTTTTTGTTACTTTTTCATTGTCTTTCAGAAACAGAAATAGATTTTAAAACCATGTGCTTAATGAAAAAAAGTCTTATAGTTTGGCTGCGCACTATTGCTCTGGCATTTTGTTTTACATTCTTTCTTTCATTATGAAGTTCAATAATTCGAAAGGAAGAAGTGAAAGCGAGGTTAGGAGGAAGATAAGAGGGGTTTACCGAGGATCTGCTCTGCTCGTCTGTCAGGAAGCCTTGACAACACAATCTCTGGGACCCCTCCCATCTCCTTCCCTGATTCCATTACTAAAGCAGTGATAAAATTTCCTAGTGACACTCTGCACCATAATATCTGCAAAAGGCACAGACAGAGACTTGAATTTAATGTGCTGCATGGTGTCTAATTGTTCATTTTTGTCATATCACATTACAAGCATTAGGTAGGGATGGTTTACAGAGTGAAGAGGAAGTGGGAAACAAATTTGTTTATCCAAAATGACATATGAAATTAGACAATTCACTTTAGGTTTTGTTACACATAACTTTTAAATCTGTTGATATCTACATGTGTACTTAGAAATGACAAACAACCCAAACAGTCTATGATTATCAGTAAAACGGATACATATGAATCCCAAAAAATATTTACGGTAATTTTTAATTTGTAGTTGGTAATATACCTTTAATCTTTTTTTTTTTGTAACTTAGGTAACCTGTTTCATTATTCGAAAGACTGGAAGGCAAAGGTTTTACCAAAACAAAACACTTGAATTGTTATGTTTTTATATAGTTTTTAATCTTAAATTCTATTGGTTGTTTTTAACAGCAACACCTTCACACTGCAAATATACTGTACATGTATTAAATAAATCCCCCCCATATGAATCTAAATTAATGCTGGCTGATAATAGAAAAATCTGATATTTTTATTAAATCAAATTTTAATAAAAGATATTCATCTTTTATTTTTATCTGTACCTTCTTTTATTATCCTTCTATTTTACTGTTTAATTCATGTGAAGCACTTTGAATGATCTTAGTACTGAATTGTGCTGTAAAAATAAACTTGCCTTGCCTTGGAAATGATAAAACATCTAACAGCTGTCTTCTCATCCTCTCCCGACAGAGATATCTTTGAAATGTTTGTGCTCTGACCTCCACAGACTTTTTTAGAAATTCACTCACATTTTCTGACACTCGTTTATTCAGATCTCAGCTAAGAAGTAGGAAAAAAAAACAGGGTTATCCCAAAAAATCTAGCCAAGAAAACTGCAAGGTTGTTTGTGATAATTATCACACTAATTATGAGTGTTATCCAAAGTTAAATTTTTTTGCAACCCTCTCTGCTTAAAGAATGGTGATGTCCAGCTAATAACTAGTAGCTTGTTTCTATATTTGTTTATATATAGCATTTACAATACTATGAATCATTTGCAACTTTGTGTAGATATTATGTGCTTATAATTATTACATCTTTTGCTTCTTGGGCTTTGAATTAAATCATACTTTAAGAGATGTCTGAATTCTGAGAAACAATCCTTTAAATAAACAGTAAAATACTGACAGCAGAAGATGCCATTTTTTCACTGTAAATTTCCATTATCATTGAGACCAAGCACATTACATAAGTGATTTTGTGGTCTAAATTGTCTTTATACCACACATAACCTTACTGTTATTGTCATTTTCTGTTGAGATATTTGTGAAAATACCATATTTCACAAATATTTTATGCTAGTTTACTGGCTGTGGTCGTCTTGATCCAGAAAACAGAGAAAAATGTCAGATTTGATACTATTGTACTATACCTTTGAATTACAGTGTGCTAATGCAAGGATTCTGCCATAAATGTACATACATTTCTAATTTACAGGCAAGCCATCATTATTATGGAAGGCCATTTGTCAACAGACATGAAAAGTTTGCTGTAATTCAGTCAAGTGTTTCATGTTAACACCAGTTAAATGGTCACCGTTCACTGCTTTCAACAGCAGTCCACAGCCTGAGGAGCTCAGTCTCATGCTTAATTGTTATTTCAAAAACGTAAAATAAAAAAAAGGTAATTCTTTTTCTACACACCACAGTTTTGTTGTGTTTTTTATCAAAAAGAGGTTGAGCTTAAATTCGTAGCAATCACCTGCAGTTACATTTGAAAAATGTCAGATTTCCTGTTAACACTTTATCTGAAATGATGGTAATTACTTCTTAAAGCTCTTCCCTGTTTCTTCTTTGATTTTTTTTTTTTTTAACATATTTTTTCTAAAAAATCAAGGTATAAAATCCCAAAAAAAATACTCAGACATCTGCATGCAACCTTTAACATTAACAATAAAGCATGATCTAATTGGTTTATATCTTGTATAATTCATGATAAACATTCGAAACAGATTAATCATGTAGAAAGCACTCTTGATGGTACTTGTGTAAAGTCTTAAGTGACAGGCTAATTAGTTCTTGTAAAACGGCAGGGTGTCTGATAAAACACGTCATCATCAGGGATAAATATTTCATTATTTTATGAATACATTTAAATTTAAAAGAGCTCTGTCAATACATTTTCATTGCATATATGTTTCCTTTAAAAGTTTTTCATTCTTTCCTTTTCTTTTTTGGATTAAGCAATCATTGCCTTTGCAGGTGTTGAAACAATTAAACATTTCACTGAATCTATTACTCTGAATCAAGCAGGAGACCAAGGTGTTTCACTCGGGAATTATTTGGAACTGATGCATTTACTCCGACCGGATATAATTTTCACTTCACAGCTAATCAGATCCTGGGCTATTTCTGTTAGGGCTCTGCAAAGCTCCTTTCACTGAATGTCAGGTGTAGACAATATGCCGATTATATTAACTAGCAATATTAAGTTGAAATGAAGTCTAATACAATGAAAAGCATGACTTTTTGTTCAGCCTGTTATACACATTTAAGAGATGTGAGATATTAATGGGGAGGGAAAAAAACTATGCTTTTATACCATTCAACAGGTTATCATTAATGCAAAGGATAAAGTTAATAATTTCAAAAGTGGGAATAAAAAGCTGCAGCCATTTGACTGAGTTGTGCAGTCTAAAAGGTCTGAAAAGTCTCTGACAATATTCTTACAGTGGTTTTTAAAAAGAGCATTTTCGCTTGCTGCTATCCTTACCGTCACATACATTGCTTAATTCAATTATATCCAGATCACTGCAATTTTATTAATTTGATTTCATTCAGCTTTGTTTTGATCCAATTCAATTCGATTCAGTTCCATTCAGATTTATTTTGTATTAATCCCAAATAAAATGTTGATGTATTGTTATTATGCTAATTTATTTGAACAATGTTTTGCAGTTCTGGTGCCAGGCTGAGATGCAGTTCATCCAGACACTCTTAACCATACCTCGGTGAAATGATAGTTTTCTGTCTCAGTTTCTTCAAGGTGATATTTTCCAGGCCCTTTTCACTATCTTCTTTGACCAGATGATATCACCACTGATTTATATCAAAATAAATAGTGCAATACACTCTCTCTGCTACACAGTTCCAGGTGCTGGTGTGTGTGTCTTCACTGCTCAGGCTATGACCTCTGCATGTTTTGCCAACATTGAGCTCCAGTTTGTTCTGCACTAACATTCTAGCTCTTATAATTAATCCCTGAACATATTACCGGTATATATAATTCCAAATGGTTTAATCTATTTTTTCTCCTATGAAAGCTAAAAATACTTAGGCCCACATTGTCATATACTGTGTCTGATACCATGCAAGCATAGAGACTTTCTAGATGCTTGTGTCCTCCTTCATGTAATCAACTATGCTGCATTAAAAAAAAATATTTTTAAGCTTTAAGGTTTGCTGGGTATCTGGATATCTTAACATCTCCATGAAGCCTAGCAAATTACTGTTCAAGGCAGCCCAGTGCAAAAGTTGTTTGAGTGCAAAAGCGCATGTGGTGTGTAATTCATTCAGAAGCAAACAATAGCAGCTGGCAGAATGAGTTCGTGGGCTTAAGAGTGCATGCATCATTTACAGGTCGAAGCCACAAAGAAAAGAGACTATTAAAGTAGACAACAACTTATTCAAAGCAACAGCAGCTCCCAGTGGATTCGTCTCTGCTACTCTCCAGTCCTAATTGGAGAAAGAGATGTCACACTGTGATTGCTATTGGAAATTGAGACTCTCAGTCAATTCTCATCATTCTCCCCGAGCTGCTCAAGGCCTGTATGGGAAGAACTCATCTGATGCGTGCTTATTTATCGTAGAGCTCAATTAACAGATGCTAGCTGCAATCTCCTGGGTGGTTTTACATGGACTGTTTGTATTGTCCGTTTACTTTTTTTTTTCTCTCTGGAAAGCCTCATATTTAAGGTTTTCTATTTGATTTTATACAATTTATTTATTTTATATTTTTTTAGTTGTTTTTTTACTTTTTGCGGCTAGTGGCTTGTTTTTTTGACAGTAGGCTGACAGGAAAGGGGGGTATGAGAGAGGGGAGACACATGCGGCAAAGGGACCACAGGCCGGATTCAAACGTGGGTCATCCGTGTCGAGGACTAAGGCCTCCGTGCATGGGTCGTGCACGCTAACCGCTGCGCCACCTGCACGCTCATAAAGATTTCTTTAGTAAATAATTTTTTTTGTATTTTATTAATTCACTGTTAGTGTTTCCTGTTAATGTAGCAGTTATGTACTAACTATGTGTGCAAACAAGGATGAACAATTACTTAAATTTTTGCAATGTTAAAATTTTCAAAAGCTAAGACAAAAAAAACATTATAGAGTAAGTTGCTCTTTACCCAAACATCATTGTTCATCCATCCATCCATCCATCCATCCATCCATCCATCCATCCATCCATCCATCCATCCATCCATCCATCCATCCATCCATCCATCTTCTTCAACTTATCCGGGGCCGGGTCGCGGAGGCAGCAGTCTAAGCAAAGATGCCCAGACTTCCCGATCCAGGCACACTTCCTCCAGCTGCTCTGGAGGGACCCCGAGGCAACACCAGGCCAGCTCAGAGACATAGTCCCTCCAGCGTGTCCTGGGCCTTCCATGAGGCCTCCTCTCAATGGGACATGCCTGGAACAACTCCAGAGGGAGGTGACCATGAGTCATCCAAAACAGATGCCCGAGCCACCTAAGCTGGCTTCTTTTGACATGGAGGAGCAATGACTCTACTCCGAGCTACTCCAGACTCTACTCAAACATCATTGCATAAATCTTTATTCCCTTACTTGAAAATAGGCAATGCATTAGAATGACAGTTAATTTCTTGATACATAGTTCATGACTGTCTCGTGTAGTCAGGTAATTGTTAATATAATTAGTTGGTAAGTAAAGCAACACAAACTCCTTCAATTTTGCAAGTGTTTTGCTTGTGGTGATTTCCTTCACCAGATTCAGAAAGCAGTTGACACTACACCCATGCAGAATAAGAATCACTCATCAGCTCCAGCTGCTCAAAGCAGATTACTTCTATTTTTGCTTCAGGATGCAGCTGAACTCTTCTCAGTGACAAACACTACAGATCTTCAGTGACCTGAGCAAAAATATTTCATTGTTTATTGCTAATAGATTAATAATTGATTCTGCAGATTTTTAAAGAATGTAGAATGATCCACCCCTTTACTATAACTGATTGCTAAAGAGACCGACTAAAGTTAAAAATGCATTATATAATTCTAATTAAGTTTCAAATAGACTGGAGTAATTCAAAGTAATTTTAGAAAAAATAAAGAAACATCATATCTTTCGGGTGATACGCTCAGACACCACCTCAGAAATTTCCCTTGTGCATCCAAAAGCATTCCACCTGTATGGAACAATACAGACTAATCTTTAAAGAGCTAATTTAATTCAGTTCAATTCATCATAACTTATAAAGCAGCAATTCACAAAAAAGTACGCTCAGTATTTCAAATCATAACTTTTGAACTTAGAAAACTAGAAATTTTTTTTACAAAAATTACAGTGACATCTCCCAGTGATTTTTGTGCCACAGTATTTAAAAATAATAAATAAGGAGCTTAACTGGTGATTAGGTTTCATATCCTATTGTCACTCGTGCAGAAATATTCTCTCACTGTGCGATAACACATGCCACCTAGTGTGCAATCTGTATCATTTTTACTTATTTATACGGTCAGTACATTTCTGCTGAGCTAGTGCAATAACCCAAGTCAACTTCTGTGCAGTCTTTCCTTAGTTCTCTACTGTGCAGATATTTTTATATCTAAAGTAAAATAATTCCAGGACATTAGATTTTTTTTATGCTATTTTTGTACTACATACACTCTTTTTATATTGTCTATTGCATTTTTTTTTTAATCTCTAATGGAATCTTGCTTTAAGTCTGCCCTTTGTACTCCATATAAGCTACTGGAACCAAAATTTCCCTGAAGTAGTAACCCCAAGAGATAAATAAAGTTGAATCTGAGTGTATGTCTCTATTCTGTAGTGTCAGATGTGATAAGAAAATACTCAATCCTCAATTAAATAAAATCCAGTATTTTAGTTGATAAATATGTATAAATGTAACAGTATCAGCCATCTTTTCAAATGTTGAAGCTTGAATTATTGCACCTATACCAAATGAATGACAATTTTAACAGAACAGAGAAGTAATTTTAAGCAATACAAATCTAACCTCAAACCTGCCTTTGGCAACAAAACCAAGATAATTACTGTTCTTTTCCCAAGGAAAAGTTCTGGCAATACACCTCTGTGAAGAATGTTATCTCATTCAGACATCAGTGGAATACCAGAAAGGCCATCTACTAATGTCAAAAAGCAATAAATATTTAAGCTTCAGCAGCATTATCATATCCAGGTTATATTAACCTGGAATGTGAGATTATAGTCAGACACGTAAACCAGACTTACAATGATGTCCCTGATCAAATGTGACATCTAAGATTGCAACTCAAGTTCGCCAAATGACAAAATAAAACATCACATTCAAAGTACACATTTTACATTCCTTCTTTGGATTTAAATCTGTTCAGAGTGTTAAATTAAAGCAGTTTTTCTAACTCTGGCTTCATTTTAGCTTCTTCTTGCTGACAGCCTCAGTATTTATATTCCTTTTATTTTCTAAAACCCAAGAAGACATTTAGGCTTAGTGGATACTCTTGGCAAGCAGCCAGCTGCAGCTCAGCAAGATAACCCGTCTTTCTCAGAGGTAATTGACTGTGTGGATGACTATTGCAAGGATACCATTGACTTGACTACCATCAATAGAGGTATTTTGCAGAAAGTATGTCTCCACTAGTAACCTCGCAGACACACTTGGATGAGCACACGCACAGTGAGGCTGGTGGTGGCTGTTCATCTAATAGATGGGAATGTAGAGACCCAGACATAGAGTGTGTGGTAAATCATTATTTATTAAAGGGTGGATTACACACAACATTTGATATCAAAGCAGCCATGCCACTTAGGGGCCACAAGGTTTTTTTTAACTGTGCCTCTGTTGATAGAGCCAGTGGTTTATCTGTGAGGTTAAAAGATGAGAAACAACATGTCTACTAGATGACGTTTTTTTTTTTTTGTGGATATCTGCCCTTTAGCTAGAGAAGCCGTTGGCTTGCAAGACAACCTTTGAGCAGGTCTCTGTATGTGTATGAATGGACACTGTTTTTAAAACTGGGGTGGACGACCAAAATAATCCATAGCTAATCAGAGTAATCAGTTTACCTTCTAGTTCTTTTCTCATGCTATGCCGTTATTATGCAGGATGCAAAAAAGCTGACCCTCAAAATGCCACAGAGACAAGATGATCCCCTCGGGAGCTGCCATCTCCAATTTACTGTTTTCTCTTCTCCTCCTCTGCATTGCTAAAAGGGATTTATTGGGCTGGTGAGTGTCAGAAAAGAATCGTAATTGAAAGAGAGAGAAGAGAGCTGACTGCCTGTTTGTTGTCAGAGAACAAGTGTTTGAGAGGACATCAGAAACAAGGCTTCGGTGAAGCCATGGGCATTAGAGAAAGCACTGTTTTGTTAGTCTAGACCCCTCTGCTAGAAGCACGGGCAGAAAAAACAAATAAGCAATTTAAGGAACTGAAACTGGTGTAGTTTCTCCTGCAACATGTCAGTTAGTCTTATCCCCAGAGGAGATATTCTGTCCACGTGTCTGAACCACGTAACCTCTTCTTATGGTGTTTAAAGCCAGATTTGTTTAGTATTTTTTAGAAGTACAATATTTGATGGCTTGGTTTTATCTTTCAAATTTATTTATCCAATTTTGAAAAAGAGAGATAGATAGAGGTATTATGGTCCCAGCAGGACCTGAGAAAACAATGGCAATGAGAATATTAAATTCTAAATGTTTTTAATGATGCATTGAGCCTAATGTGCCTAATGTATAATACATTTATATTGTTTTAAGTACATTTGGGTTGCTTTAACATTTTTAATAGAAACGAAATTTGAAAAGTTTAAAATAAATATATTTAAACCACTTGAGGCTGGAGTTCCCCTCCAACCTGAAGAAGGCAAGCCACTCTACTCTGGTTAAGAACCATGCACTTGGACTTGGAGGTGTTGATCATGTTCTTTGTCTTAATTGCCTTAGAGACCTTAAAGACACAGCTGTTCCTATTTTTTTCCTTTTCATTAGCTGAGATTGTCAAAAAAAGGTTATTTATTTTTAGCTTTAGTTTTCAGTCATCACATAAAATCTTTTGGAAATCAGCAGATTGATTAGCAATTGGATTGGCCCACAGTGATTGGATCTCAGAATTGCCTGAGGAAGAAAAATGGGAGTTAAATGAAGCTCTGAGAAAATCAAACATGTTTCAAATTCAATCATCCCTCGTAAGGTGTTCATGGACAAATCCTGCTGTTAAAGCAAAGCTATGAGTTTCTACCAGTCGATTTACCAAAACTTTGAGCACTGCGCATGTGCAAACAAGAGAGTTCTTCTTCCAGCTTGATGAGTCTGACCAACGGCATCTCTCAGCGCTCAGTCCGACGTGTGGTTTTTGGACATGCAGTGTGAGCAGGTAGATTGCATCAGAGCGTCAGGCCACGCAGTGTGAGAATATGCATCGTGATCTGTGAACTTTTAAACCCTGCAGTTTTGTTGTACAGTTTGAGCTGTAGCTGTGTGTAACAATGAAACATATTGCACTGTGTATGCCTGGCTTTAATAGTTGTTGATAGCATCGAGCTGCAATCAACTTTCACAGGTGAAATCTTCTTTAAGAAAATCAAGAGAAGCTTGAGACACAGGTATGCCATCGTAGGCAATCCACCATCCTCTGTGATGAGAAAATCCCCCCAGAAAAACTCCATGTGTGTAGTAGCCTAGTGTGGAGTAGCTCTACTGCAAAGATCTTTTCTGTTAACAGGATCTCAAGGAGAATATTTTCATTGTTTTCGTTACCTCAGCATAGAAGTAAATTAAATAAAAAGTTGATGGATAAAATGATGAAATGAGTACACTGAATTAAAGCAATATCCACTTGGACTGAAATATCTTTGATTAAATTAAATTGATTTGACTTAACTCGATATGAAGATTTAATGTTGTAAAACTTTTCCATACAAAAGCGTTCGACATATCGGTCTTAATGGCCCTACTTTTACACTTTGTGAGGGTACCTTCTCCCTGCCTCAAAGTACAGTAATTTCACTCTTGGAAGCAAAGTGACAAAGCAGTAGATCTAAATTATTGTGTTGGTATTTCTAAGCTTAGAGAAAGACAATGTGGAGTTGAGCTCTAGGATTGGTTTGAAACCCTTAGTTGGAAGAAAAATGAAATTAAGTGGCTTTGGAATCTCTAGCCACAATACAGGGATTACCCCATGAATATTTAATTTTGATTGATTCACTGAGATGAGGTGGTTGACTAAGTGAAAGTGTTTTCTGGTTATTATACCTGCTTTTTGGAGGAAATGGCAGTTGGTACAGGACTAGTTATGTGGAAGTCCCACTGTTAACCTTATTTCTTAAGGACAGGGGGTTAGCGTAATTTATCAAGACAGTAAAGTGCCTTTTTGCACGGAGAGGGTGGATTTCTTTGCCCAAATGGACAGCACATGCAAGTTCAGACTTGATTATCTTATCAGACAGGTGGTGGTTAATGAAATAGTTATGACATGATCATATAATAGCCAGCTGATTAGGATGTGCGGGATATCTATGACAACATTACAGACAAGTATTCCCAGAGGAAAAACCAACATGTTGTATTCCTTTTAAAGCTGAATTAAGTGAAACAGCTTGTGCTTTCACAGATGGGATTTCACGGTGATGTTCCTTTCAAGGCATCAGTCAATGTCAGTCAGCTATCAAAGCTAAATACTGTTTGGAAGGGGGAGACTCCTGGAGTGTTGATGTCTCCTTATGAGCCATCAAGATAGGCAGTTGTTACTCCATAGTTATAAGCCTTGAGGGCCATTATTTGTGATTATTGTTGTTTGGACCATTATGTGATCCAATGAGTAATAATGTATTATTTGGTGTTACTTTATTCAACAAGGAAAGACTCAGTGAGATTTCAAAATTAATTCACAAGGGTGACCTGGATAAAGTGAACAATAAAATCCACTACAAATGATAGCTATGAACTTCTGAAATATAATTGATAAAAAAAGAATATCTAAATCTCCTCTTCAACAGTGTTATATCAACAGTGTTATATCAGAATATTTGCATCAAGTGGCCTAGTTGTTAGGGCACAGAGCTTGAAATCCTAAGGTTGTGAGTTCGAAACCCACTCCCACAGACTTCAATTCTGGGTTCCTGAGCAATACCCTTAACCCCACACTGCTCCCCAGGTGCTTCATGATGGCAGCCCACTGATCCTCAAGGGGATGGGTTAAATACAGAGAGAGAATTTCGTTGCCCTGTATTTGAGACAGTGTAATGAAATTAAAACGCTGGGGAAAAAATAAAATAAAATAAAATGCAAAGGGTGTAATTAAACTAATTCCGAGGAACAACCTCCTTCAAAGTTAGCTGATTCAGTTTGGGTGATGATGTCCTACCATAACTGTTTTTAAAGCAAGCAAAATTTATTTTTGTAATTTCTGCAAACTGCACATTTTTTCACCCTCCTGTACCCAAGAAACAAGTGCTCCTCGCTCAGCCAATCAGAATACAACACCCTTACTGATACTGTTTTTTTTTTCCAAATACCTATTTTTACCAGTTTTGTCAAATGCATAATTCCAAAATGAATATAACATTGTCAGCGGAGAGTGAATATTGAAATCGGAAATATAGTCTGGAGGGGGCTTCACTCTGTTACTATTTCTGTTCATAAACTTTATGGCCAGGATTTCGAGGCTCAGCAAAGGGCTGGTTGTGGTCTGGTTTGGGGACCAGCCAATTTCAGCCCTGCTTTTTGCAGCTGACGTGGTTCTGCTTGTTCCATCTTGCAGAGATCTACAGTGTGCAATGGTGCAGTTTGCAGCTGAGCATGGAGCAGTCGAGATGAGAATCAGCTCCTCCAAATCTGATGCCATGATTCTTGACTAGAAAAAGTTGGCTTGCCCCCTTCAGGTTGGGAAAATTCATGCTTTAAATGGAGGAGTTCAAGAAGCTTGGGGTCCTATTATTGGTAAATGGCCTGTACTCCTACAGTATAGCACTTTTTCAAGTCAGAGGAATTGACCAAAATACTTTACAGTGCATTACATTAATTAATTCACCCACACCTTCACACACTCACACACTGATAGTGAACAGCTACAATGTAGCCCCAGCTTTCCTGTTGCTCACTGACAGAAGTGAGGCTGCCGTACAGTGGCGCCACTGGGCCCTCTGACCACCATTAGTCTGGTAAAACTTCTTGCCCAAGGATATTGAAAGCCAGAGTTGGGACCTGACGTTTTGGTAATGAGTAGGAACCCTTAACCCCACACTGCTCCCCGGATGCTGCACAATGGCAGCCCACTGCGCCCCAATGGGATGGGTTAAATGCAGAGTCCACTTTGCTGCTCTGTACTTATGACCGTGTAATGACAATAAAAAGCTGCAATACATAGACATTTATTTTATAGTCTTGTATTGTTTCACATGTTTAACTTTTAGCAGGATTAGGTTTAATCAACTTCTACCATTACCTGGCCTTACTATGAATTTGAATGCAGAGTAACATGGTGCACTTTCCACAATTCTCACCAGACCCTGTCAGGATTATATACCTTAAGGGCACACAGCGTATGAGTTATTTTAAATGATTCCTCAGGCCAATGTGCAGCGCTTGACACTATCAATGCTACAAGTATGGCTCCCTTCTTGAAACACCGACTATGTAAGTTAGGAGATGACGGGCCGTCATTGGCCAGGTCATGTGACCTGGAAGAACGTATTGCTTTTCCGACCACATGTTCTTATAGTGTCATAGACCATAGGATTTTGCTGTATTATTTTTCCGCCTGCTCAACCACTGGTCATGGCTGAGGCAAGGAAAAAGTTTTAACCTTCTGATGAGGCTAAAAATACAAAGGAATGTGCCGGAGGAAAAATAAGAGGCGATCATGAAAAAGAGTTTAGTCATTGGTGCAGGCTCAAAGAAGAAGCCGGATGTACAACCAATTGTCTTTTCTCAACTTTATTTATAGACTGGTAAGTTAACACTTTGCTCCTAGTATACAGTCATATATCTTTGTTTTCATTTTTGATGTTGTCAGGGTGCTGTGGTGGTTTCAGTGCCAGTGCAGTCTTTAATTTTCTTCTGTTAGCCATACATGGCTGCTTGGCTCTGAATCCCACTTCGGATCACCTTTAGCGAGTCACAGATCTCTGCCAAGCCGATCAGCTTTTGGTCTGCTCCATTGAAGCCTTGCCTTGCCTTGCCTTGCCTAACCCTCTACCAACCAGCCTCCTCCCGCTTGCCCTTAGTGGCCAAAAGTTCCACAGTGTGCCTTTAAAATAAAGACTTACTGTCTTTTTGTCTGATTCCTAGAAATCTGAAAACAATTCTAGTTGGAATTGTAAGTAACAACAATAATTAAGCCACATTCATACTTGTGTGCTTAAATCAGACATTGTGAGGTTGTTTTAAGACGGCAAAAATAAAAAAAACTAATACGTCATTCCAAGAATGCAGTCTAATATAACCATACGCAGGCCTGGAACGGACTGAAGTATTTGACTTCCAAGTTTATAGTTTGGAGCAGTTTCATCTGGCAAATTACCTTCTTCTTGTAAAAACCCATATTTGGAAAGAGTCAAGGAGAGACTAAGGAGAGGGAAAAAAAGAAAAGACATTAGAGCGGGTCTTATTCCATCGTTGCAGTAATGATAATATTTGCCGGTGGCCAAACACACCGAGAGCTTCGAGTATTAGCAGCAAAGAGAGGATAATAGCACAGAGAATTATTAGACACAAGTACTCTGTGTTTGAGTCAATTCTTTAGGCTTATTACACACTGTAGGGGGTGAGAGAGAGGTTTAAACAAGTAATACTGCATTACACACATTAAAGGGTGACAGTAATTACTTAGTCCAGACACTCTGTAGTGTTTGGACAGAAAAACACAAGCCCTGTGTGTGTTTCTTTCGTTTTCTTCATGGCAATTTTCTTTTTCCCTTTTTCTCCCCCTCTCTTTTTTCCCCTCCCGCTTCTTTGTGCTCTGCTTCACCTGCAATTCTTCCTTTTTTTCTCTCCTCACTCTTTCACTTCTTCACACGGTGTCTTTCCTCTCCTTATCACTGCAGCGACGGATGCCTGGGTAATGAGGATCAGTGTTGTTTTAAACATGAAATGGTGAGGGGGCCCCGGCGGGGCAGAATCAATAAGAGCCATTACCTCTCCTCTCTAATGATGCAGCCCCCCCTCCCCTACACACACCCCTTGTCTCAGCCCATTTCTACTCGCTATCCAATATTGGATGGGAGGAGGTTATGAATTATCGAATCCCAAGGGCAATGTGCCTTGCCGCCAATTACCCAGTGAAAAATGACCCCATCTCAAGTGTGTGTGTGTGTTTGCACGCAGACGTGTGGGTATGGAGTGGGTGGAGAGTTTGACATAGACCGGCTGGTGTCACACATTTGTGGACACCAATACCTCCTCTCTCTGTCTCTTTGTTTTACAAACCCACATACTGTACTCTCACACACACACTGGACTGTACATTGTGACTGATGATAGCCATTTTTTTACTCTTGTTTTCTTTTTTTTTGCTTTTAAGAAGCTGTGCTGGTGCAACAAATGATCTGTCAGCTCCAGAGAACTACAGCCTTTTCTGCTGTTATTACTCTGTTTTTTTGGTGATCACTTTTGCATAAGACACAGCTGTTAAAGCTAACCTAACACATCATAGCAAGGCAGCAATCTATAAGAGGTAAACGTTTATCGAGGGATCTTTTCTTTGTTTTGGTATTTCCTAAGGTTATTAAAAGGATCACTTTTTGCTTTCACACAGGCACACAGTGGCAGAAACTTTTATTACAAGACTGACGAAAAAGGAAAATATACCTTTACTTATTCTTTCCATTTATTTACACTGAATCATTTTGCAAAGCAGTGATTAATGCCTAGAGCCAACATTTAAAACCCATAAGAGAAGCAGAGAGTCATTGATTTCAGTAAAAGATATATGGCCATATTGTTCAGTACCTAACTTTGCTGATATTTTTGTGTCAAAAATGCCTGTGTTGCCAATTAGGAAGCTCTTATGGGAACCATCCTAGCATCTTTAATTTAATGGTGGTGCATAATGTGTAAACAAGGTGTCATGGACTCATGGAGCAAACATAAAGAGACATAAGAAAAAAACTAAAATAAATCCGACATGCGTTAATTTAAACATTGAAGAGAGCCCTTTCAAGATTTTTTCAATACTTTATTTAAATAACTGTATGCTTTTTTGTTTTGTTTCATTAGTGTAAATTAAAAGACCAACAATGTGCTGGATTGTAGGTGCTCAAATAACCTTTCCAGGGGTGAGACAAATTACTTTAAGCTGCCTGGCACAACCCTGAAAGCTGAACTCAATTTCTGTTCTTTTCAGTACGAATTAGTCTTTTTTTTCCACAGACAAACTTACTTTGAACCTGAAAGCATAGGCTCTACCTTACATATTATACAACTATCCATGTGATGTTCTTCATTGTATATCTATAAAAATATGGCATCTATTTTTTCCACTTTTCAAGCACATTGCACCTAGTAGTGACAATGCTGCACTGAACATCTTTTTTTTTTTTTTTCCAAAGCTATTCACATCAAAGCCAAATTCGAGTATATGCACTTTCAATGCAAATATGAAAAGAGGGACCATTATCCAAAATACTCGATTTTACATCCTTCCTTATTCAAGCAATAAATGAGAGAACATTATATTGATGCTACTCTTATCAAAATGTGTTATCCTGTCATATGGCACAACAATAAAGCCCCGTGTCGTGAAAAGCAGCTGAAATCCCTTTTATCTTCTGAGATGCCCTATGTTTTAGAAATACTTTTCCCTGACAGCTCCACCTCATGTCAGCTGAGAATCCTCCAAAAAGTGCTGATGAGTCGAGTTGTTGAGGTCCCATCCCTGCAATCACATCTTTGTTAAACACAACTTTATTACTTTTCTTTTCACCGTTTCTCTGCCAAACGCGCTCACAAGCACACGTACAATGATACACACACAATGAAATTATCTTCTGTCTCAAGTGCATCTTTTCTGTCCATTTAGCGGTTCTGTTGTGGGGAAGTGCTTGGCGCTGATATACAGCTCTTTGAGCTCTGATTGAATTACACTGATGGGAGCATCAATTACAAAGAATGGTTGCAGAGAAAAAAAAGTAACCAAGCACCTCAGATTGCATTACAGTTAACAGAAGATAATGCATGTCAACACCTTTTTTAGTCTTTTTTTTAATATCTAAAGGTGTTACGACATGGTTATGTTTATTACATTTTCTATTGTGCAAAAATATATTTAAATTTAATTTCCCTTTAAAACACCTACTACAGGTTGTGACACTTGAGATCAAAGGAAGAAAATTTTACTGGGCCATTCTTACATTTCAGAATCTGATTGATTTTATTTTGCATCTGAGGTTGTTGGAAATCTCTCACTGTAAACACTCCCACCCTCTGTTAAATTTGGAAAGTAATTTATCCTTTGTTAAATCAACAGTAAGGTGTTGAGGATCCAAACTTTAGAAGATTTGAACTTTTTCTGTAAGTGAAAGCTGTTCTCCGGGTAATTTCAAGATGTACTCATGGAACCATAGTTCTACTCAAAATATTTCTTCTTAAGAAGGTGGAAGAACAAGATCCCTTAAATATAAGCGTCATAAGTTAATTCTTAGTTTATATGACTGGAAAAACTTGTCATAATATTTAAGTCCTTTTGGTATGACTAATACTCTTTTCTTTGAATCAATCAATGTTAAAATTGTATTATTAATCTAAATTTTAATCCCATCGTTTATTAATTGAAATGATTGCATGTTATATCAAATTAATAACTTAAAATCTCTAGCCTTCTTTTCTTTTCCCATTACCCTTTTTTTTTTATTTTTAATCAAAGTGTCTGATGTTTGTTTTTGTTTCCTTTTGTATATTGTCATTAACTCTATTACAGGTTATGATATATTCATTTTTTTTTTATATGATTCTGAGATATTTACAGCAATCTGTTGATTATTTGTATGCAATAAAGCTCACTAATTGAAAAGGTAAAAAACAAATCATGCATCTCCAGTAAGTCACAAAAAGTTGGTGGTGCATACAGAATTGAGAGAATGTACCAAACTGCTGGGGGTAGTATTTTGTTTTTCATCTTCTTTCTTTGTTTGCTTACTGCTAACTTTGTATTAATCTCTTCTCCCTTCTGGATTGATCTCTATCTGGGTCTAACCCAAGGTTGTTCCCATAACATGTTGTCTTTTGAAATACTTTAAGTGTATTTGATGTGCTCCCTGTAAGATCTGCTTAGACTGCTGGCTCAAGTCCAAGATAAGAGACGGAAACAAGAAAGAAGCAAGAAGAAGGAGTTATGAGTCAGAATTCATGATTTTGTTTACTGAGACTATAATAGTCTTTGAATAGGGGTGCTAAGTAACTATAGAGGGTTTTGCTATGTTTAGTAAAGTGATAATGAATCCAAAAATGTCTGTTTCTAAATGTTGCCCAGAAATGACTAAACTGTAGAAATGTTATCAACCAAAATAGAAGAAAATGAGTATTAAAAGGTTATCGGTATGTGAAAAGTTTTGCTTTCAAAAAAATAAAATAAAATCACGAATAGCAGTTAATTCACACAAACTGTTTTCTTAATCCACTCCTTCAGACTGAGTTTAGACTGAAAGGAATGGATTTCTAGGATCTTGCTTGAGCGTTTTAAGTTAAACATGTATATTTCTATTTTTTACCTCAATCTTTTATCAGTTCATTTCCCCTCTACGGAAATCACACCAAATACAGAATGCAACTGTAAACTGTCAGGTTTATTGTTTTGATTTAGTAGAAAAATACAGATGACTAAAAAAAAATAAGTATAAAGCTCTGCTTCTGTATATAAAGCCTAATATTATATACTTTCTGGATATAACAGTCATCTGCAGTTAGTGGATATGTGTTATGACGAGAACACTTGTTCCTACTTACAAATTACGAGTAAATGATGAATCACTTGCCCAGTAAGCTGAATGAAAGGTGGTTACAGACAGTAGTGAGTGATTCATACATAATGAGACCTTAAGTTTCAATTTACCCAAAGCAGCACCTAGTGTAGATATCACTCTCTCTGTTAGGTGTCAGATATTATGAAACGCTCTTTCAGGGACACATTTTTACTATGTTTAAAAAACTAAAATATGTGAATAACAAAAATTCTCATGGGTTAAACTTTAAATACATATCTGATACTTCCAGAGGTCTGTGGAAAAGGTATGTTGTAAAATGACTTGCAGCTGGCTTGCACATGCCTTAATGGTATGCAGAATTAATAACCAACTCAATATTCCAAGACTGCAATAGCAGTACCTGAAGCAGACTAAAGCAGAAAAATTACATTAGAAAGATATTCATCAGCAATTCATGCCCCACTGTATGTCACTAGCTCCAAGTGCAAAAAAGATTTTCATGCATGCATTTTTATCCATTTCATCATTAGCACAACTGTATGGCACGTAAGGGCATGCATCCATTAGTAATAACATTTAGACTTTAATTTAGACAACATTTATTGTCATTTTTGTATACAAAATGAAATGTAGTTTTGTACAGTTTTCAAGACATTTCCATTTCTTAAAGTGCAGCAGTGATCAAATGTAAACATTGTGGGAGAAAAAAACAAAAAAACAATTGATATGGAAGTCCTGGTGATTGTCGTCTCTGATGAGGCCCACCGCCGTGGTGTCGTCTACGAACTTAACTATGTGATTGGTGATGAACCTGGGGATGCAGTCGTGTATCATCAGTGTGAACAGCAGGGAGCCTGTGCTTAGGGTGATGACATCACAGGTGTTCTGTCTGACCCGGACTGACTGGGGTCTGTTTGTGAGGAAGTCTAGCAGCTAAGTGCTGAGGGCTGTATTGAAGCCTCGCTGTTCCAGTTTGCCCATCAGATTCTATGGGATGATGGTGTTGAAAGCTGAACTGGAGTCCAAGAACAGCATCTGCACGTGGGTGTTCTCCTTCAAGTGTGCCAGGCTCAGGTGAAGAGCAGAGGAGATGGCGTCCTCACTGGTGCAGTTTCGTTGGTAGGCGAACTGGAACAGGTCGAATGTTGGGGGGGGGGGGACTGGAGACAATGTGTTTTTTCATCAGTCTTTTGAAGGACTTCATCATGATGGGAGTCATCTGGGTAGTAATTTAGTGAGGTGACCTGAGGCTTCTTTGGAACCGGAATAACGGTGGAGGACTTAAAGCATGCTGGCACTACAGATTGGTCCAGCGAGGTGTTGAAAATGTCTCTGAGGACACCAGGCAGCTGACCTGCACACTTCTTATACACCCACCCAGATATGTTATCAGGCCGTGGGGCCTTTCTTGGGTTAACTCTCCTCAGAGATTTCCTCGCTTCAGCTATGTGTAGGCAGAGTACTCCTCTCCCTGGTGTGGAATGGAATATCTTTCATTGCTAGGGTGCTGTTTAGGGCCTCAAACCTTCCAAAGAAGTTGTGTGTGATCACTGTGATGGCCTTGTGATCTTGCCTTGCCACATCCTCCTGGTGTTGCTGGCATCATAGAAGAGATCCTGGATTTTCCGGCTGTGGTTCTGCTTCGCTGATCTGATGGCCCGGTTCAAGTTGGCACAAACCATGCCATCAGATCAGCGAAGCACAACCACAAATTTATTATTGTTTTTTTTTTTTTAAGGTGTTGTACCCTCCGTACTATATCAGGGGTTCAGGTTGCATCAGGTCCACAGTCCTATGCCATTAAAAAAAAAAAATATTAGTTTCTTACTTTCATAATGTTAAATTGCTATGTGCCAGATCTGCTAAAACCCTCATTTTGGCCTCTTGAAACAACAGGTTAAAGGCCTTAGATGATTCTATCTTCTATGTTCACTCATTGGTCCATTCAGTCCATGATACCAAGAATTTGGAAAGAAAGTGAACTTTCTCTTTTTAGTTGTTGCTTAGACACTGGTTTCTCCTTTTAAAATAAAAATGCTTCAGACCAGAATTTTATTAAAGTTATTTTTTGTGTTCTTATTTATTTTGAACCCATCAACCCTTTCCTCTGGTCGATTTTTTTTTTATTTGTTAAAATAATTTTGAATGTATAAAAGTCAGCTTTAAAAATATCAGGGAGTATATTTTTAGTAACACACCAGAATGATTAAGACCCGATATCTGCTCTAGTCGTGACGGTAGGCTGAAACACGCCCCCTTGCGGTCCCGTGTGGAAGTCACACGCTATCGGGAAGAACCGAAGAGTTTAGGGAGGGAGGAGGAGAGGGGCTTTCTGTGTGCGCACCGGGGGACTGGTTAAACCCAGGGTTTGTTCTTTTTTTCTATCTGTTCATTGCTGCCATAAATAGCATGTTCAGTGAGGTTGGTGGTCTTTAGATTCAACATTATTGTAAAGAAGTTTTAGACGCGCTTTCCATATCAAATTTAAAAAAGTGGAACAACAGATTAAAAAAAAAGACCCAAAAAGAGACAGAATAGTTCGGTTATTAAAGGCGCACAGTGGAAGCGACAGTGAAAAACAAACTGGGAGTGGAGCTGAGATGCGTCTTTGACAACCTGCTCAGTTTGGAGCCGTGAAGCTTGAGCGCATCCCCGCTCCGGTCCTCCCTCCCTCCCTCCCTCTCCATGCCTCCCTCTCTCTCCATGCCTCCCTCTCTCTCCCCGCACAGACAGGGGCGGTCGTTCTCAGTCTGCGCACATTCCACTTGGCCAGCATCCCCCGGACTCTACAGACACAGAGCTGATTGAACAAACGGAGAGGGAAGCGCATTCCCAGAGCGCATCATTTAGTCACCGGCCAAACAAGGAGACAGGCAGAAATTCAACCACGCCTTTCTCAGTAAATAAAAGGAGAGCAGTAAATGTGTAGGAAATAATTCTCTATCTCTTTTATAAGGATTCTTACGTTTCTTTTTATAAGGCTTAGTTTTTTTTGTCACTTTCACAGTTGGGAGGATAATACTCCATGGTCAGCTGCAATAGTGTCTTATTTTCTGGTGGACTTAAAGAAACAAAGAAAAAAAAAAAAAAAAACAAGCAAAAAAGTTGAACTGGAAATTATTTTGGAGCGCGCGACTGGAGTTTTGTCTTTAAACCTACAATTGTTGCGCTCTGACAGGAGGAGGATATAACTTTTCAACTGGTGTGTTTGGAGAAGAGGAGGAATTGTTGCTGCGGAGTGCGGAGCGCCTTCAGATACAAGGTAGAGAGACGCGGCTTGTGTCTGTCTCAAATGTTTCATTAGTTTTAGTTTCTTTTTAAATGAAAACTGTTTGCTGACGCGAAAAAAACAAAACAAAAAGCAATTCACCGTTACTAAATAACATCAAAGTTGGCAAGCTCTCTAGTAATATTCCAAAATCTTATAAAGGAATTCAATTGATGGGATTTTGAATCACTTTTTTTAATCTTCACTTTAATCACCGGACATGATGAAAAAAAAAAAAAAACTATTGTCACAGCTTACTTTAGACACAGATCCACCCAAATCTGAAATATAAGGCAGGAAATCCTCCTGTTTAGTCAGGGCACTGACAGAGGATTTATTATCTTCGGAGCTCATATCTACTCCTTTTTTCCCCCAACAGATTCGGAACTAAAATCTGCAACATCATCCGCATTTTCATTTCACACCAAAGATCAATTTTCATTTTAGGGGGATTAGAAAAGAAAGAAAAAAGTGCATAGGTTGCTTACTTGTCCTCACTAGGATGTAATCCTCCGCTCCGACTACACCTGGAGAGAGAAAAAATTTTGCCAAACTAAACATCAGACTCACACAATCCCGTCAATCTCTGAAGAGACAGTGCCGCTTTTAAGCTGCGTATAATCCAGGGTGTCCTGATTGAATTACCCGCCCTTTAAATTGAATGAAGAGCTGTAGGCGTTGCAGCGCGCATTAAATTGCTTTGAAACATTATTTTTTTATGGCTTATGAGATCCAAAGACACACAGCTGGACATAAAAAGTCACTCTTCTTTTCTTTCTTATTTTGTTTTTATCCTTTTCTCACCTGAACATTTCTTTCTTTTCTCTCAGGTTATGAAGGAGCTGAGCTGAATATGGAGCTCTTCTGGATCTTGTTGTTTTCCAGTCTGTATCCTCATATTTTGAGCCAAGGAGTTTACGGTAGGGAGATGATGCCAGTTTATTTCCTCATCCTGCCATGCCTGACAAGTTCAGATTGACCCAGGTTGATTGTATCATTGATAAGAATGTATTTAGTTATTAACTCTGAGAACCTTTATTTCCACATGTCATCATGACACTCAGACTGGCGCACAATGACTGGCCTTTAAGAAACAGCTCCAGGTGAAGAGATCTCCACTTAACTCTTTTATGGAGTCTCAATAATAAAAAAAAGCTTAACATTTAACAATGCATAATTTAACCTTCCTCAGTCAATTTGATTCCATTCTGGAAATAAAAATTATGCATTTACAATAGTTTCCTAGTTGCAGGATAACTTTTTACTCTAATAAACTAGATCTATAATGGACTGAATTCTTTCTATGTAAAAATGCCCAATCAGTTGTTGTCACACACACCCTTAGAAAGTTCTGAAGTAGACGTTAAAGCTGTCTTGGATATGACTCGTCTCCTTTCAGGTTAAACAGGAAAGTCATTCTGTGCTTTTGAGGATAAGGCCTCAGATTTGTGCCCTGTCAAGACTGCAGCCTTACTGTGTATTACTGAGGCTCAGCTTCCTGAGCTTACAGGCGCCTGGCCAGACATGCATCCTCCTGTCCCTCCGGGCGAGACAAACACACAAAACTCATCTGTCTGCTTTGATACTTTGATTCTGATGTTTGGAGAAATGTGGCAGCCATTGGAAACAGGCTCTGTTTTGTCACAGTTGCACAGAGTGTGCTTGTCACATGCGATCCTGCATCCCGCCGTCACACTGAGAGATGCTGACAGTCTTTGATTTGCTGAAGCATGTAGGCCTGTGTAAAAAGTCCTTGCTAAGTAATCAGGTTTGCACTAGTCTGATACTTCACAGTCTTGCTGACTTATCAATATCAGCGTAAAATACAAACAACTTACACAGACGGTTCCCAGATCTTTGCGTGGCTTATTTCATATAGTTTGAAGTGCATATTTGGGGATTTCTCCTTTGCAGAAATGGGTGTTTTTTAGCCCTTAGTGTTAAGGCAGTAAGACAGCTGTGAAAGTATTCTTCAAAAGTTATTTGTTTTACACCAATCACTTTTACTGGAAATGTCAGACTATACTTTTGGGGAAAAAAATGAAAAAACACAAACTGTACTTCTATCAAATATGCAGCTCTGTGTTTACAAAGTGACACAAACTGTGTCTGTTTGCTCAAAACCATTTTTAACTCACATGTTATAGAATCTGACATATTAGAAAGCATATGGTGTCCTTGATAAAAGCTTGCTCTCAGTACAAGCTGTTTGATCAGTTGTCTCCTATCAGTTTGATCTTTTGGCTGTAGGCTTATTCACAGCGTATGTAATGTTTGTCCATCATGGATTCTGTCATAGGCATACATCGGGTTGGAGAAGTTTCACATGTTTAATTTTTGGGAGTTATAGCATTTCATTAACACCGGTACAACCATAGATCTATCACAATAAACATGAAATAAAACTTATATATACACTTTTTTTTTATGTAATGCTATTGTGAGGTCAGCATAATGGTGTAAAGCCATCTCGTTGTATCTTTTTTAAACACAGACTGGATCAGTTAATTAAATTTCTCTTCTTTAACCATTAAAATAGTATTGCATAAGTACATATTTTTGTGAATTCACTTTTTGAACGAAACATCTTCGTGAAACAAACTGTCCTCACTTGTCTTATTGGTAACACTCTATCTAAATGAAGGACAATAATTCATTTTACAGTAGGACCTTGTCCGAAAAGAAGTGAACAAATTGCATGACATTACGTAGCTGCTTTAACATTTCTACATTTAAACATTGTTAAAGCTACAGTAGAAACTAGAGCTGCAACTAACAATCACATGTAACATAATGTAAACAGAAGAATCATCCTTTTTCGTAAGCAAGAGAAAAATATGACAGTCTTATTTTAGCCAGCTGACCGGCAGTGCGTAGAAACACATAGGATAGCAGCTAATCTGTTACAAATTATACCCCTTAAACCAACTCAGGCACTGTTTCCAGGATTTCATTTAAAAGAGTTGAATTCTTACAACCCAGTCCTGTTTTTATGGACATCCATGTAGAGATCCACATGTAGAGCATGTGCGTATGTACGTACTTGTATGCATATATGTATTCTTTTTGGGGCATGATTTTCTATTGAGCACCTGGGCCCGTTTATTCACTGCCAAGGGAAGAGAAGCCCTAGGGCTTTGTGAGAATGTATTGGCCAGCATTCACAGGAACTAAACTCCCAGGTGGAACATGAGACCGGAGGTGGTGGTGCTCAGCTGTGCACACCATACAACATCTTTCATGTGTGTTGGTAAATCTTCCCAACTCAAAGTCTCATGTGAAGAATGCAGTCAGTCTCACAATTTTTTACAAATTCAGTAAACACAAGTTGGGAGGAACAGGGAATAGAGCCAACCTGTTTGGCACGCTGCATAAAATGCTCTCCATCGCTTTGGAATTGTTTAGCACTTGCTTTAGCAGACAGATGCGACTCGGCGCCCGTTGGGAGCCGAACGTGTGCCTGATTGATGTCGGCGGTTTGGACGCCTGTGAGGTTCATTTACTGTAGCCTCTTCCGGGGTTGTGTTTGGAGGCATGTGTTGTTGTCAGTGTCTGTGAATCTGTTCATGCAGGTGTTTGTGTATCAAAGTGTGGTAAGTGTCCAAGCCTCTAAACCTTGGAGTTTGTGTGTTTGCCATGCGGGTGTCTGAGTGGGGCGTGTCAGTCTGTGCCAGCCACACTTTTTATTTCCCCTTTGCAACAGTTTGCTGTATCAGCAGGGACTCATGGATCGGTCACTGTTTTTCTTGCAGCAGTTTGGTATTGATTGCCCTTCTCTGAATTCTGATAGGTTGTCAGAAAGCTTGTAACACCTGTCTGTTATACTACAAATGGACAGGTTCCAAGGAAGAGGGATGCTTCATTTCAAGAGGGAAAAAAAGGAAAAATGCACACCGCATATCTCTTAAGACCCATCCTTGTTAAGTCTTTCATAATCATCAATAATATGCCTTGTTATTAAGCATTGTTTGTGCAGCTTTTTTTTATGATGGCACAACCTTTTTATATATACCTTCACACATCAACCCCTGCATGCATATTATTTCATTTTCAATTTCCATTTAGTCTGAGTATATTGCCGTCTAGAGGCATTCCAAGTTTGAAGCGGCATCCATTCACATGCAACAAATTGGAACACACTTAAGCAGAAGGAGAGGTTTCAGAAAATGTCAAGACAATCTTGAATGATGTTCAGCCTCCACAGAGCAAGTGAAGGCAGACAGAGTGTACCAGAAAAACGCGTGTCTCTCCATCTCCATGGCACTGCGTCACATCATAGTGTGCAAGGCAGCAGAGTTCACAGAGACACCAAATTATTGATTGCTTGACAAAGTCACACAGCACCATTAGCTGCTGCTGTAGATGGAAGTCAGACTGCATTAGCCTGCAATACGATGCTTCATTATGTGCTTGTTAACAGGAAATTTAATGAACTTAAATCAATGGCTTTGCCTTAACAGTTTTTTTCTGTTTAAAGTAGGGCTCTTGCAGCAGTAGCAGAGGAGGAGAGGCCTTGCCATTGGCCATGAAACAAAACCCTGCAAAAGATGCGTAAAGTGAAAAAGTTTAATGTGCCTAAATTGTGCACAAATTTAACATCACTTTGAAGATGTTGCCCAAGGAAAATGCATGGAAAATGAATGCTGTGTTCATCTTATCCTAGGGCGTTATTCATGTTTATCAATGATCAAAAAAAGTATTTGCTGTTACTAAAATTCAAAGTTGAAAAAACTTTAGTGTAGTATAGTTCAAGTTCAAAAGAAAAAATTTACGCTGATATTGACTCAGTTTTTATACACCCACTTTATTAGCAATACTCGTTCAATATATAGTTCTCACATGTCTGAAATGGAAGTGGTTTGATTATGTCAGAGATCTAAAGAGAATTTTTTGACTGGTTCGAGATGAGAGAAATGCATCAGAGTCTTAAATAACCTCCTGTTTCAATGGAGGTGCAGAATATTATCTCTAAATATACAGCATGCCTTTTAGAGAGGACAGTCTACAGCACCAGAAGGCCATGGCTGGTGACTGTACTTCTCTTAAGATAGGAAAACCAATGCTACAAAAACACAGGCTCCCCATAATGGGACAAAAACTAAATTAATTTATCATCTAGTTTCAACTTTACCTGCAAAATTCAGATGCGGGGTTAGAATTTGGCATAAACAAAATGAAAGCATGGTTTCATCCTGCTTTGTTCTACTGGTTTAGGCTGTTGTTGGTACCACCTGTAATCCTCTTGCCACATTTTTGGTGTATCATTTCAACTCCACAATCTTTCTGAGTATTTTTTGCAGACCGTGTCCTTATCTGCATTAGCCCAACGCATTCATCTTTCAATTCATGGGTAACCAGCTGCGGGCCCCAAGAGTTGCTGTTGTTCAATGTTTAGATTCTTTCATTTTCCAACACCTCTGAACCAAATAAATGCCTCCTTACCAGTTCTCTGCAGAGCTAAATAACGGCTGTTTAGAGAGTTCAGCCATCTGATTCAAGTCAAGTGGAAAAAGGACTACTTCATGTAGTATTAGACAGCGTAACACAAAGTTTATTTATAACTGTTTTCCCAATCAGTACAGAGTTCTGTGTTGTCTATAATCATCTGGGCCCAATTATAGACAGAATGGCTGTCCTACCCTTAGTAAAAAGCAGATAATTGGAGTAGTCCTACCCCTCCCTTCCATACTTAGGCTATTAAGCTTCAGAACAGGTAATATCAATGGGGTACTAAACTTAGCATCTATTTAAGAAGCCCGCATTAATGGAAAGTAGATAAAGTGATTTACCATTGCAAAGGCAGCACAGAAGTCCCTGACAGTTCAGTTTGTTATCATACTCCCAAAGCCGGGTGTGGTTGCAGCCTGGAGACCTTCCTCATCTGGGGAACTAAAGCATTGCTCTTGTCATAAGTTTTTTTTAAATTGTTTCATGCTACATGGTGGAGAGCTATGATATATATGAAGATGGGTGTCTGACAAGCTATTTTAACTTGTAATTCCTACTTTTGACTATCCAGAATTATCATTTTAGCTATCTATAACGTTATTTTGACGCATAGTGATCCCCAACTGTGATCATTATAACTAGTATGAATATTAATTCAAGATATCTCTAACATCATTGTGTCTAGTGAAATCAGCAGCTACAATTACCTGTAAAGCCGGCCATACACTGATCACTGTATGATTTTTTTCCATTTTTGGGCCGATTCTCCAGTCGTGTGAGAATTTTTTCGATCGGATCAAGTTTCAGTGCATCCTGCATTGTGCAGTTAGAGGCAGTTAGCCTCTCACAACCACCTACTGATCAGGAATCGTAAGGTTAGTAGAAAATCAAACTTGTTTGAAATTTAGTTGGCCCTTGTGAGGTGACCATTAGACAAGTGCAATAATATGGGAGGTTTCCAGGCTGCAGCCGAGCACTCTTGCACTGCCAGGGCATATGGCATGAAAAGGAAAGGTGGGATAAATCCTTCAAAAAATACCTCCATTTCCTATTTCCAGTCCTAAGTCCTGGGGGTTGGGGCACAATTTGACACGTGAAAGGGCACAATTAATTAGCACATCTTCCAGCCATTTAAGCCTAAGATTTACGATCTAGGTTTAGCATATACAATAGACATTTCTATTTAGATTTACAAGATGCAGGTTTAAGACATAAATATAACATTCATATATAGATGTAGAGTGTAGAAAAAAACATTTAATATATAAATATGACAATAATATTTAGATATACATTTAAAATGTATATTTAACATTTGCCACTAAATGTAAGAGAAAAAACCCCCCCTCAATTTTAAGAACGTGGGATAAATAACAGAAATGTGACTTGCTTTTTTTTTTGTAAAATTTGTTTCCTTATTGTGCACCCTAAAGTTCTGTGTATACGTTGAATATGTGTCTAGGTGCAACATAGCATGCAGGAATTAATGATGTGATTCCTAAAATATTTAATGTGTGGGACACCGTCTTCTCACTGCCAATGTTTTACACTGCACCGGTAATAGGGACATGAAAACGCTCCCACATGATTCTTATTGTTAGCTGAAAATAATCAAATCTGATCCGTTGACTAAAGCAACTTTTAGGGAGAGATATCATTTTAGAAATCAAAAAACATCCAGTCATGATCTAATCACCCTGTCTATTATGTCAAGTCATATTATTTCAATAAGTAATTTCTTTTTATTTTCATAATTTTACTCAGGGCAATGGCTTCCCTGCTTTCTGAAATGGAATGCCAGGGTATTCAGGAATCTAGTCCAGAACCTAATCTAGATTACCACTAACACTGCTCTGTGGAATTAGGTCATATGACTATCCACATTTGGGATTTTGTGAAATAACTGATTTTGACCTGGAATATGGCAGGTTAGGCATAAAAATCAAAGGTCATTGATCTTACCTTTAAATATTGGGTAGATTTTTCATGCAGCAGACCCCAATATACTAAATGGTAAATGGTAAATGGCATGTACTTATATAGCGCCTTTATTCAAGTTAGGAGACTACTAGTAGACTGTGACACTATGAATCCCCAGCGACAGCTCCTTAAGCTGACCAATCACTCGAGGATTTCCCGCTGCCGTTTGTAGAGACAGGAAGTGAATACAAAGTGCTTTTCAGGTGGTAAATACTGCAAGTATCAGAACAGGAAAAAAAACTTTCACTAGTAAGTTTAGAAATTTTAAGTCAATATAGAACTTAATTTTGAACAGTTTTTTTTCCTGCTGTCCAGTAACAAAATATTTTTGGGTAGTAATCAGAGCATTTACTATTCTCCAGGCTTTTCATGTAAACCTAGTGGAATGTAACCCCTGAACGTATTTATGCTGATTTTTCATGGTTTTATGGAGGAGAAAGCTCTAGGATCCTGATTTGTTGAAGCACTGAAAAAGTTCAGAATTTCAAACCCCAGGATCTGTTTTACCGCTCTTGGCTCGGTAGACACCATACACTACAGGATAATGGGCAAAGATAGTCCATCATGTTGGGATTCCCTGATGTGCAATCTGAGGGGTCACAATATATAACTGAGCAGACCCGTTTAATTCCTTTTTCTTCTCAGTTTATTTATACAGCACCAATACAACTAATTAAAGGCACTTTACAGTTCATCAGATCATACAGTCAAATTGATCAAAAGTTTTCCATCCAAGCAAACCAGTTGAATGCATCAACTCATTAACTCCAAGGCAATCCCTCACACTAAGCATGCTTGCAGTGGAGTGGAGAGGAACAACTCCCTTTTAACAGGAAGAAACCTCCAGTAGAGCCAGGCTCAGTGTAAGTGGCAATCTCCTGAGACCGACTGGGGTTCAAGGATACAGAAGCAGAGATACAAAGCAGAGTGGGAGAATAGAGATAGAATGATGAAAAAGGGGTCCCTATGTCCTCCAGAAGTCGAAGCATATAGCAGCATAACTATAGAGATAGCTCAGGATAACCCTAACCACTATAACTATAAGATTTATCAGAAAGGAAAGTTTTAAGCCTACCTTTAAAAGTAGACAGGGTGTCTGCCTCAAGGACTAAAACTGGTAGTTTGTTCCACAGTAGAGCAGCCTGATTACTAAAAGATCTGCCTCCCATTCTACTTTTAGAAATTCTAGGATCTACTAGTAAACCTGCAGATTGAGAGCGAAGTGCTCTGTTTGGAACATAAGGAACAATCAGATCTCTGATATAAGATGGAGCTTGGCCATTTAAGGCTTTATATGTTCGAAGAAGGATTTTAAATTCTAGTCTTGATTTAACAGGAAGCCAATGACGAGAAGCTAGGATAGAGAGATATAATCTATCATTCTAATTTTCATCAGAACTCTGGCTGCATAATTTTGGATCAGCTGAAGGCTTTTAACAGTTCGTGGACTTCCACATAGTAAAGAATTACAATAGGCCAACCTTGAAGGAACAAATGCATGGACTAGTTTATCAGAAAAACCAGTGGGCAGGAAATTTCTAATCTTTGCAATATTCCGCAGATGAAAGAAGGAACTTCAAGAAACCTCTTTGATATTGGATTTAAATGACAGGTCCTGATCACAAATAAGACCAAGATTTTATTATCTGAAATCAGTTTAATCCCATCCAAATGAAATGACGGGCTAATCAGCTTCTTTTTCAAAGACTCTGGTCCAAAGACTTTACCTTCTGTTTTGTCTGCATTCAGGAACAGAAAATTAAGAGTCATCCAGGTTTTTATGTCTTCAATACATGCCTGTAATCTCTGTAATGGGTTAGCTTCATCTGGATTAATAGACAGATATAGCTGAGTATCATCATAATAACAGTGGAAATTAATCCAATGCTGTCTAATAATTCTACCGATTGGGAGCATATATATACAGTAGTAAAGAGAATTGGTCCTAGCACTGGTCCCTGTGGTACTCCACAGGTAACCTTTGAGCATGAGGAAGATTAATCATTAACGTGAACAAACTGAAATCGATCAGATAGATAAGATTTAAACCAGTCTAGTGCTGTACCTTTACTTTTGAAACCACACGCTACAGGTTTACCTCCCTAATTATTGGTCCCATTCTACTCCCAATATCAGGGGCTCTCAAAAGGGGAAGATCTGGCAGAAATTGTTTTTTGCCTGTTTAAACAGTTTCCCTCATAGAGACTGACTGATACTTTGACAATACTGATTATTTTCACATTACCGTACCCCTGTAATTATTTCTTAAATCATTGACACTGTTTTTCATTTTGCACAGAGACCACTGAAATTTAATTTGCATATAAATTCAGGTTAATTTTTCAGTTTAAAACAAGATCAAAGAGAAGATGAAATAATAAACAGAATTTAAAGTAATAGAAATTAGTTTCCCTGTGGTAGCATTAAAGTTCATTCTGTTTAATTCTGTTCGATATTGTAGCCTGAAATAAGCCTTTGAAAACGTTTAAGTTGAGTAGGCCAACTGTTTTACAGTCCACATCTGCTGCCTGTAAGTTCAGTATTCAGCTACCACAGACAAGAAAGATTAGGGTGCTTCCTCCACTTTGGCTGTAGGCACATGGCCTTAATGTTGGTGACCTAGAAAGAGATCACTCCAGGTTTAACTGGCCTGACCACCAGCTCCTGGGGACTACAGCTCTTCCGTTCCTCAGATCAGCAATTTTTGTTTGTGTCTCTTTTATGTCTCCTGCCGCCGAGTTTATTTGGGATGCTGAATATTGCCCTTTTCTAATAAGCATCCATAATTTATTGGTGGTTCTGAGGCAAAAAGGAGGAAAGGAGAAGGGGCGGGCAGACAGTGATAAGAAGAGACTGAAGACTTAAGCT
>NW_015150620.1:798428-814518 GCF_000732505.1 Cyprinodon variegatus
CCACGCATGCTCAGGGAAAACATGCAAACTCCATGCAGAAAGACCCCAGGCCAGGAATCGAACCCGAAACCTTCTTGCTGCAAGGCAGCAGTGCTACCCACTGCGGGCTGTAAAGCAAATAGCTACTATCTGCCTGAGTGACAATGCAGGTGTAGCCCATTTTTCTTCAGTGTCCATATATCTATCCATTTTCTGCCCCTCTTTTCCCTGCTGGGGTCACATGGGGTGCTGGTGCCTATCACTAGCTGTCAATGGGCGAGAGGTGGGGTACACCCCGGACAGGTTGCCAGTCATAGCAGGGCAACACAGAGACAAACAACCATTCACACGCATACTCACACCTAAGGGGAAATTAGAGAAGCCAATTAATCTAACAGTCATGTAGAAACTCCATGGAGAAAAAAACGGGGTGGGGAATCAAACCAGGAACCTTCTTGATGCAAGGCAGCAGCGCTACCCCCTGCTCCACTCTACGCCACTGTAGAGTGCCCTTCCTTCATTGTTTTAGGTAAAAAATATGTATTTTTACATAATCGATATTAGGAACTGAAAGACCGATATTATATCAGGCAGCTGAAAATCACAAAATATTGCAAAATTGATGTTTTCCCACATCCCTAATCCATAATGTGCCAGACACTATTTTGAAAATGTACTTTACTTCTATTCAATTTCCTTAACTGCTATTAGTAGGAAGTGGTTGTAGGTTGAGAATTAATTTTGAGTTAAGAAAAGTGGTTAAATAATTCAAAACAGCTAATTTAATTGTTTAATAATGATTTGTTATCCAACCTGCTTGCCATTCATTTCCTTCTAAATGTTTTCCTTCAATTTTATGCAAAAGGAAATCAAAGATGAAAGCCAGATGAAAACAAGCAAAAAGTATAGCAAATCTGCAGGCTACAGAAATTACCTGGCAGGCGCTGAATTGCAATGAGAATCTCTATAATTTTCTTTCTGAAATTACAGTGCAGCCAACCTTCTATTTATTCATTTAAATTTCCTTCTTCCCCTCGTCCTTGCATATCGCCTTTTCTTTTAGGTGATGCTTCTGTTCATGCATGCATCCTATCCACATACAATAACGTGCACAAGGACACTGTGTTCACATGCACACGCAGATACATTAATGTGGAAAAAAAAAAACAATCCCAGGGCTCACCCTTTTTTTGAACTTTTACCATGAGCTACATCTGAGCTTCTGTCTTTTTAAAGGTATCCTTTTTTTCATCGTACAAATACATTTGCACACCTAGAGGAGTGTTTTATTGGACAATGTTGTCGCCCTGAGGTTTGGTTAAAAAACTGTTGTAGGAAAGCTCACTTTTCACCAACATAGTCCTGTCACAATGTCATACATAATCAAGCAACTCTTGCTCCCTTGGCCTTAGGAAGAATTATCTGTATTTATGTGCATGTGACTCAATGTGTAAATATGTCTTAGTCTCTTTTGTTTCATTGCTAGGGACACATAACATCTTAGTGTTTAATATCTAATTTGTCTTAGCTGCCTTTGTGTCCTTAGAGTAAAGGAGGAAGGTCCTTGTGTGAGAGTAAGTGTTTTGTGTTGTGCATTAACACTGGACTTAAGGAGGGAACATTTGGCATATAACATATTTATGGAGGCAACAGGACAGTTGTGAACAGTGGTAAGAACATAGATTACATCAGAGACCATCTGCCTCTTCTTGATCTTCTCTCACCCTGTCACTGGTACTTTCTTCTTTTCTCCTGCACTCTTTTCTTTGTTCTCGGCACTAGTTCCATCATTTTCCCCTCATTGCTTTGCACAGTTTAACCTCTAACTTTATATTAAGAATATTGGTTTGTAAAAAAACAGTAAGAGAAAATTGATAAATTTTTTTTCACAACCGTCTTCTGCAATGTTTGTTTTCTCATATCATAGATCAAGGGTATCTTCAAAGAGCTTTGTGACATAGATTACAGATAAACATCTCTGTTTAAAAGAATAAGTTCCTGATCTACATTGCTATGAAATTCAGCATCAATAAGTGTTGAAGATTTCTTAAAAAAAAAAAAAAGATTAGCTTCAGGGTTCACACAAATAGGCCTCATAGATAAGGTGGATTTGCAAGAATCTAAGAGTTTATTTCACTCAACAACTGTAACTAAAATATATAAAATAAAAATGGCTACATTAATCTTTTAGTCAACTCTGAAGACACAAACACTAGGTGTGTTTCCTTCCAAATGTCAGGCAAATTTGAAATTAATTTTTAAAATGTCAAAAAACAGAAAATGTAAATTGGACCAATTTCCATCTGCTGGAGTGAATTAAGCAGGCAATGCAAAGTGTAATTTTGTCATAGGTTTAGGTTAAGCTTGGCTGCAATAAACAAAGACTAGAGTTAGCAAACTACACCATAGTTTTGATGACTTTTTTGCAGTCAGAGTTCTTCTTCCTTTTTTATCTCAGCTGATGTTAGTGATGTTACACGCCACCCAGAGATGCCAAGAGAGAAAAATGATTCCTATGTTTGCATTGAGGACGCCGACAGTGGAAACAGCTGATCAGTCATACGAGGTATATGTTCGTTATGCCTGAAATTATTCAACAAAGCTTTTTTTTTTAAATCTGGTATAAATTTACAATAACATTTGAATTTTGCTGTTTCCATTTACTTCTTCTAATACAATCCCTCAAGATGCAGAAAATACAGTATGAAATTAATCACAAAGATATCTATAGCAACAAATATGATGAGGATCAGAAATGCTATTTAGACTAAGTCTGCTAAGAAAACAAAAAACATACCAGGAGTTTAAGGCTTTTTTACAACAATTTCCTAACTCTCCATCAGTTCTCACCAGAGTTCATCAGCTTAACTAAGACACCAAACAGGTTAACTGTATCAACAATTGTGTATTGTATGCCTTAACATTTCTCTGTTAACTATCCATCTTTTTATTTCTTTTTTTATGTTGCCCCATTCTGAGTTATAAATATAAATGGCAGGAGTTAAAGTGGAACGCTGATATAAATTAATGTTTTGATCAAAATTTGAGGTTTTCGAGATGCACCTGTAAGGCAAGGCAAGCCAGGGCAAATTTATTTGTATAGCACAATTAAGCAAGAGGATAATTCAAGATGATTTACATAAAATTGGAAGACAAATAAAAGCAGAATAAAAGCAAACAGAGATAAAAACATGATAAAAGCAGCCAGTAAAACAAAGAAAACACTTTGACCACAACCTTAAACTAATAATACCAGTTCTAAACAAATAGGTTTTTAACTTTTACTTAAAGAACTCAGGCATTCAGCACATTTCCAGTCTTCAGGAAGTTTGTTCAAGATAAGTGGAGCATAGACCTAATGCTACTTCTCCATGCTTGTTTCTAGTTCTGGGTGTACAGAGTACTGTAGGCTGGAACTAGAAGACCTGAGTGGTCTGGGTGGTTGATACACTGACAACAGATCTATCATGTATTTTGGTTAAGAGCCATTCTATGATTTGGATCAGCAGTGTTTGGATCAGCTGCAGGTGTCTGATGGACATTTTAGGAAAACCTATGAAGAGACTGTTGCTGTAATCACTTCTACTGAAGATAAATGCATGAATGAGTTTTTCTAGATGCTTGGATATTAAGCCCTTTAATCCTGGAAATGTTCTTCGGGTGATAAAAGGCTGACTTTGTAACTTCCTTTATGTGCCTCTGAAGGTTCAGGTCTGAGTACAGCATGACACCAATATTTTGCCACTATCAATGGTTTCTAGCTTTAGCAGCTGAAGCTGTGAGCTAACTCTGGATCTCTCCTCCTTTGGTCCAAACATTATTACCTCAGTTTTGTTTTCATTCAATAGGAAAAAAAATTGTGCCTCATCCTTGTATTAATCTATTCTAAGCATCTAGGCAACGCGCTGATTTGGTTCATTGCCTCTTGAATCTTTATGGTATCTTTCATATTATTGCTATTATCTGACTTAAAGGGAGCATGTAGATGTTGAATAGGATGTTGTAGTAGCTTGTCTGACCATAAAAAGGCAGTATTTTTCACATCTCTGATAGACTAAAGTTTTAGATAATCTTTTTTCTTAATACCCCTTTCGAAACTGCTCCTGGTCGTGTTGTCTCCTACAGTATAAAAAAAATGAAGTTTATGTTAAGGGGTCAGATTCTGCATTAAAAAAGGGGTATAGACAATAGTTGGATGAATCTTTTGTACAAATATCACAATTTCTGAGGGCTCCAGTTAGAGTCAAGACTCTTTCGAGGAAAAACTCATTTATAAGGCTTTTGGACTGTATCCAATGACACTGAAAAACATTGCCCTCAAATAGAGAAAGCTGATTAGAACTTTCCGGGAAGGTCAGTCCTCCTACACTGTAAAGCAGGAGAACCCAGCAGGTTTTAAGCAGTGCAGGTTTAAACTGACTCAGTTTAGGTCTTGACTGAACAATAAACAAAAGGCTGGACAAAATAACAACTATTGGGAGAGTTCCAGGTGAAAACCACAAATAAAGCACATGTATTTCTTGATGACCCCAACCCATTGGAAAAATCTTAACTGGTCACAAAAGCAGAAATCTTTTGAATAGTGTGAATCCCATTACATCTGAAATAGAGCTATCACTTTTCTGAAAAGGGACGCCAGACCAACAGATAACTATTGTTTCAGTGGTTTAAACCAAGACATCTTCCTGTCGTTAATGCAACCGTCAAATTTGCTTTGTAAGAAAAGATGTCCTTCTTGTAAATCTGAAGCAAGCTGAAAGAAATATAGTGTGATATTGCAGATGGTCTAATCAAAGTCACTGGAAAAAGATGCTTTGGCTTGACCTCAAACAGGCTCTCCATGCAGTGAAAGGCCCAAGTGTGGCTGAATTAAAACAGTTCTGCAGAAAACATCAGCACAAAATTAATGCAAAGTAATTATGAAACTAATCACCATTTATCTTGATGGTTCAGGGTCATTGCTGTCAAAACCAGGGCAGTTATTCAATATGTGCATTTGTGTGCTCTCATCTCATCAGCCCCAGCACTGTTGCAATTCACAAGAACAAAAGACCAAAAACGGAAAAAGTCCCCGGATGTTGTTCTTGCCCCTCCCTCTTTACCGAGCATGCGTTAGAGCAGAGTTGGGGGTTCTCCAGACTTACAGCTGTCCCAGCATGCACTCTGGCAGCAGCAGCTTCCAGTGGAACGCTCACAGAGCACAGAGTATTAAGTTTAAAGCTCAGTTTTTGGATGCCGTTCTTCTACAAAAGTATGTTTGAAGATCATTTGAGGTGAAAACATTATACTTTTAAACTTCAATGTATAATGTTTATCTTTATACCTGCAACTGACTTTTCTTAGCCCGTGTCTAATGGATGTTTTACAGACTTCATAAATTTGACCAAAGTATAAACAAACCTCCTGGTTTTCTTATTTGAATTTCAACAAGTAGTTTCTGTATGGGTCATGTGTCGCTTCAGTTGTTTATTTCTTTCTTGTGCTGTTGTTCCATTGCAATACGCAGAATATATTTTTAGGTTATGCTGTGAACTTTTAAGTTCTTTTTCCCTCTTACTCTTTCAAACTTGTAGTATCTAGTAGTTTTAATCATCATTTTTCATTTTAAGGGAGAGAAAAAACCTCCTGCTGTTGTGCAAAAGAATCCAATATAAAAAATACCACACAGTTCATTTTTTGGTTTAAGTTTTAAACAGTTTACTAAAAAAAAAATTGTTTGACCTAACAAATGAAAAAAAAAAAAAAATTTTTTTTTTCTAGTGAATTCTTTAGAAACAACTTCCAAAGATATTTAAAGGGAGGTATATAACTGAAATTGTTTCTGCAGTGTTGAGCTTTATAATCGTTCTAGCACTGCCTAAACTCAGAAACCACAGAAAACAACCACCATGGGTAGTTGGCCATGTCCAACTAAACTTTCTGACAGCATGAGGGGATCAACAGTGGAATCTATCTTTTGCTCCGACACACGTCTGGCCTCAATAATTCAGTGATGCGAGCTGCTCGGAGAGCTCACCCCATTCGCGCATCCTCGCCGTTCTCCCTAGCTGTCCTAAAATTTCTCTCTCCCTGAAGTGCTAAAGACATCCCCCTCCCCCCACAAATGGTAGTATAAGTTAAAAATTCTGACACTTAAAACGTTTGCACTTTTAGCCTGGTCTCTCATTTTTTTCCCCATGCCTTTTCCTCCCCTTAGCTGGCTCAGAGGAGATGGGGGTATAATCTGCTGGATATGCTGAAAGTAACCATGTTCTCAGTGTAGCAATTTACCTGCCACCAGCTACACATCCTGATCCGTCTCTCCCCATTCTTTACTCTGTCTTTACCCATCCCTAAACTTTTACCTGTCAAAAGAAGATGTTCCTGCCATCTTCAAGCCTTCCCCTACTCCTCCCCTCTCATTGATCCTTTTACCAGCCATGCATACCCTTAGCATATCAAAAAAGGTATACCTACTTATTTGGTTTCCATCCTCTATATCTTAATTCCCTCTCGTGATCCAGAACATTTCAGTAGATACAACCTTTAATTCCAATAATTTTTTTCCTCCATTTCTTCCTGCCCCTTTACTTCTCTTACCATCCTTCTCTTTCTTTATGTCCTGCACTCCTCTCCTCCTAAGCCCTGTCATATTCTCACTATCATTTGAGGGTTCAGTGGCAAGAATCCACCCACTTCTCCACTTACAGCATATATAGGACATAGCTCACACCGTCATTGAAAGCTGCAGAAAGGCTTTCAAGAAACAGGCTGCAATGCTGACACTAGGGAGCAAGAAGACAGCATAGGTAGCAAAACAACTAAAGGAAATGAGGACAAAGGTGCAAAGGATAGTCTAGCGGCCATCTCATTATGTGTCAAAAAAGGAAAGGGATTCAAGAAAACAAAAAGGAAAGCTTGCTGTAAAACAGGAATTATGAGTCTTGTAAACTCATAAATGTATGTTTTATATTTGCACATAAGACTAAACTGTATGTATTTAAAGGAATAAACTATTTTGTACACTTGCTCATGTATTTCACAACCTATTTGACTTATATTCTCTCAGAATAACATTCAATAAGCTCACAAGCCCCTTCAGCTACAACATTTCTGTTAATAATTTAGTAGGTTGAGCTGGTTTTGATTAATGTCATTGATTATATGAAAGAGCATGTAATGTTAAGAATTTAGCCCTGTACATGTTTCCATTCCTCTGTTTCTGAATGTCATAAAGGATTAGCTGTGCTACTGTATGTTGGTGGAAAAAAAGTTCTTTGAAGCTTTTTTTCTAGAAATGTCAGTTTAAAAAATGAATGTATAATGTCAGCCTCATGTCTTTGCTTTAAGGAGCAGCTCAAGGCTAAAAATATGCCTTCCTGGTAAAACATTCCCAGAGCTCTGACCCTGCTGCTTGGCAGTTGAGCTGAAGTGAACACAATCCAGAAAAGTTTTCTTTTAATAAAAAAAAAGTACAAAACCTCTTGGGTTGGGCTCATTTTATCCAGTTAAACATTTATTCAGAAATTTTCTGGTTTCCGGATAAAGTTTCAGTACATTTTTCTAACGTCGTATTTTCAAATTAGTTTCATGTTGCTTTTGTTGTTTGAACAATAATTATTTTCTTTATTAATATCCTTTGCTAGATCCCTTGGATAGTAAACTAAGAGTAGATCAAAAGGTCAGTCATCTCCACCTACTGTCCTACTGTCCGCAGCCAGAAAATCAGATTTATTGTAGTGCAAACACATGGCTCTGTTGTTACTGTAGATCAGGGGTGCTCAAGTCCAGTCCTCAAGAGCTACTATCCTGCAACTTTTTGATGCACCCCAAAGTTACAGGATGGTAGCTCTTGAGGACTGGACTTGAGCACCCCTGTTTTAGATGCATCTCTTCTCTAACACACCTGAATCTATAGGCTCAATCCCCTCATTTAGCCCAGCAGAGGTGTGGTAATGAGCCACTCATTTGATTCAGGTGTGTTAAAAATGGGGTGCATCAAAAAGTTGCAGGATAGTAGCTCTTGAGGACTGGACTTGAGCACCCCTGCTGTAGATGAACAGCTTTACAATTCAATTCAAATATACTTTATTAATCTGAAAGGCTAATTAAATGTTGCAGTAACTCATACATTTTTTTAACAGGTGTTATAGGTGTTGATAGCTGTAGGCAGAAATTATCTTCTGTAGCAGTCTGTCTTGCATCAGAACTGGAAAAGCTTCTTACTGAAGACACTGTTCTTTAAAATCACCTTAAGAAGATGCTCACTGTTGTCCACAATATTCTTCACTTATTGAAGAATTTGTCTTTGTGAAAAAAATCTCCAGAGGTTCTAGAGGAGTTCCTAGAACAGAGCTGACCTTCTTAATTAGCTTTTTGAGTTTTTTTCCCCTTCGTCATTACCTCTATTACTGTTACCCCAGCAGATGATGGAAGAAGACATCACACTCTCTACAGCAGCCTGATGTAAGGTTATGGCATCAATAGACTAGGGTTGTCAAAAGTATCGAAACTCAAAAAAGTATCGATACTGAAATGTTGTATCTGGATACAATACTCGTTTTTAAAAGTATCGATACAGTGCCGTCACCAGTGGCACCTAAGCAGTCATTCATCTAAAGTGCAGAATAGAGGACAATGCACTTTCAGAACACTGTGTGATTGAATAATTCTGTGCTCTATTCATTTTCAGACTTTTTTTTTTGTAAGAGGTGCAGCTGCTGAAAATTATTTTTGTTTCTTAACCGGTTTGGCTAGTGTCATTGTTATGTTGTTCCTTCCTTGGCATAGCCAAGGAAGGAACACTTAATTTGAATTTTATAAGTTTTTTATCAAGCTTGCTTAATATTATGCACAACATACAACCTTTATTGTGTTTATTTATTGTATTTTATTTATTAATGAAAATATTTCTGTAGACTTTTGGAGTCTTTGTTTTTATCCTTGTGGTATCGAAAATGGTATCGAGTATCGAATATTTTCCTTAGTATCGGTATCGAGTTGAAAAGTTTAGTATCGTGACAACCCTACAATAGACACATGCTAGTCGCTGCTCTACTTACAGGTTATGACGGAAAATCTTAATTTTAGAGGTTCGGGAAATGGTGGATCCAGCAATAAACAGCAAAGACTAAATTTGTCCTCAGAGGAAAGAAAAGAAAATATGAATCAGATGTGTTAACCTCTGTGAGAGTTATCATTTTAAAATTAGAGTTTTAGTGTGTCTCTGTAAAACATGAAGAGGCAAAGTCAACTTACAAGAGCAATTACCTGTTTACCTGAGAGGGAGACTTACACTGCAATGACTTTAATCCAAGTAGTAATTTTCAGCTAAAAGGCTATTGTACAAAAGTTTACATTTGGAATATGTATTAGATATTTTACATTACCTCTCATCTCTTCAGATATTTTGTTGTAATATCCTTCTTTCTGCTGTATATTCAGACATTTCTGCTGTACATTGTGGTATAAGGTGCAGCCAATTAGGGCAGTCAATATTTAAAACAGTGCTATATTACAAGTCCTGTTTAAAATTACAAAGAGGGCAGACACCTTGTATGGTTTTCAATAGTATATGGCAAAAAAGATAGTTTCCACTTCTCTTGCAGCTGGCTGACAGTCAGCTGTTTAGTTCATCCATTCATCCCTCAGTTTTCTTTTTCTCCTTACCTATGCAGGATGGGAGTGGCTCGTTGCCTATTGCCAGGAATGGGGGGAGAGGTGGGGTAAACTCTGGAAGATCAAATCACAAATACACACAGGACAGACATGCATGTGCACACTCATAACAAAGGGCAATCTAGAAAAATCATTTAATCTAACAAGTCTTGAATTTTGGACTGTGGGAGAAAGCTTAAGTATCTGGAGAGGACCAATGTATACACATGGGAGCTCATGTAAACTCCACGTCACTAAGATAATTGACAATTACTTCATCAACAGATTAATCATGATTAATCTGTTTTAGGACTATGGCAAAATCACTCACAAAACATTTAGATAAGCCTCAATCAGACGATCTTTGATTATTGCTTGCGACACTTGTAAATGCAAAAATTTGGCAGTCTGAGTGCAATAAGCTGGACGCAGTATCCTGGGACTTCATGCAGGATCACTCAACAACATGATTCAACTTGCCAGAACCAACAGTAATACCTGGAATCATCACTATGCTCAGCTAATCTGAAGCTCCTTAAATGCTTTAGTATTCTTTTTTCCTCCCTCTATTTAATTTTCCTTAATATTCTGACGATATATCTCATCAAACATACCAGAATAATATACAGCTTAGTGATATTTTATCATTTTTGGAGCTGATTCAATCTGCTGTAATAAACACATTTTAAAAACACAGAGAAAAAGCAAAATACTATGCCATAGAAAATGTGGGTAAACGAATACATTTAGGTGAAGAGATTGTCATCGTTAAAATCTTTATTGTCTGTGTCGTAGTACCAAGCTTTTATTGGTCCACGTTATTTAATTTGTTCGTCATGAAAAGTACTTAACATTGAAACTTAATTTGAGTTTGTGGAAAAAGAACTGCACAAAAATGCATCAAATAAAAAACCAATAATGAAGAAATTATATTTTAAGATTGCTTCCATACGTACATCTAAAATATCAGTTCTTGAACTTTTTAAAAAGAAGAAATTCTATTAATTTTATTATATATTTATTTGTTTTGAATCAACATCATACTGTAATAAACACATTAATAATACTTGTAAAATCAAAGAGAATATGTTATTATTGTAATCCAAGTATTTATCAAGGACCCATTCTCTCAGGTCTTAGGATGCTTTTAATGCGTTTCATTTCATTTGGTCTTAATCAGTTGTAGATGGGTTGTTATCTAATTTTTTTGTGTTGTTCACTTTCCTTTTAAATAGAGAAAACCCCAAACTAACCAAAACCCTGTTTCTAAAAACCATGTGAGAACATTTATTCTATTTTTTAGTGTGATGCACCTGGAATACCAAATGTATTTACAGGAAATAGATGTTGTGCTCTGGGGAAGAAGAAAATACAAAATATTCAATCATATCATTGTGTTCCTGCTTAATGTTTTATGAAAAACTATCTAAGCAGTGTACCAAACGATTTTGAGAAGATGCTTTGAAAGCTGCAAAGGGCTTTATGCTTTACAGAGAATATGCTCTGCCACTGTTCATTAGCTTGTTTACTCCACTGCATCCCACAATGCCACACAAACCTTTCTATAGCCACGTATTTGGCTTTGCAGCTGAAAACTAGCTACTATGTCAGTTTGAGGTCGGATACCATTTACAACATAAACAAACCTCTCTACAGTTCATGAGGAACTGTACAGAGACCCCCTCTTCCAAAACAGTAAGTCTTGGTAGGAAACTAAGTGTGGTTGATATGGTCACATCTAAACAAACAAACTGCACCTAGGGGGAAAATGAACCAGAGTTTGCTTTAAACAGACCTAGCACCTTAGGTGTGAAAACAGCCTTATGAATGGGGTTTGAAAACCTAAAGGAGAGCATTACAGTGTTTCACAAACATGCTGCAGTTTATACACTTTTGTTTCCCAGCTTTCATAATGGAGAACCAACAGCTTTTCCTATACGTTGTCAGATGTCTCTTAGATCACCTTTTCTGATTCCAGAACCTTTGTTGGTGAACATAAAAATAAAAAAGGTCCTTAAAGAGGGTTACTAAATCTTTTAGGGTACATAAAAAACAAATAATCTTGCAGGATTTTCACAGTTAGTATGGAATAAATAAAAGGAAATCATGATTCTAACAGGGAGCTCAGGTCTGGCTCCAACCATCTTTGGCTAGGGTTGGTTACTGGGTCTTTCTGCGACAGATATGGAACCCAGTTCACTGAGAAGAGAGGTCTTACCTGTGAAGGAGACTTCAGTGGAGCCTATTAGCCAATTAGTAGCTGTGGCAATGTGAAAGACATATAAGTTTTTTTTTTTCTTGTATGCTTTTAAAGTCGGGGGATACAGAACATGTCAACAAACAGTTGCTCTAGTTCCAAAACTGTCTAATAAATTAGGGGATTGTCATTTTCTAAGTTTTGGGGAAATAATTATTTGATTAAATAAAAAAGAATGATTCACATTTGAGGTTTATTACATTGGACAAAATCTTCAATTATAAACAAAAAGTACTTATTTAAGATTGCAATTGCAAATGTTTTAATAATGAACTCATGTAAAAATAAGAAATACAATAACAGGCATTCAGACAAATAAATGTGCATAATAGCTAAAAAGTTCCGTAGTCATGCTGAAAAAGTGTAAAATTGTTATATTTCGTAGATTCAGAACCTGAAAGAAGAGTGGTTAAATTAGATTTAAGGTCGTTTATCAGTTTTTTTTGTGTGACTTTTTAGACCTGAATCATCTTTACCCTCAACTTTGCTTCATATTCCTAATATCAGTTGTTCCCATCCTCTCAACAATCGACCAGTTGAAAGAAATGATCTCTCCGTCCTTACTTTATCTAAGTCTTTGAAGATGTCAAAGTAAAGCAAATAATTTCAGGGAAGTGGATTAGTAGAAATGTAGTCTATGTGGGCAAAAAATAACTAGATCTTCTATTTCCAAAGGTTACATGTGAATATTATTTTGAACTCAATCATTGTGATGCCTGTGGCTCGGTGAGGACATGTTACCCTGCAAAAATGTAATTTCTTTCCCATTCTTCATTTGCGGATTGGGTACTGTCAGCCATGATTATGCACCAGGTAAATTTCACAGTTTCTTTACTTAAGAATAGCTACGCTGCAGTATTCCCATGTGTCTTCTGATCTCATGACCGTATAGCCCCCATTACAGTTCAAAAGTAAGACTTTAGGAGCTGCTGTGATGTATAAAACATCTAAATTAAAAATAAATTTCTTACTGGATTTCCTTTTCATAATTCATCATATGTATCTAAAACTCAAGTGAATTAAATATACTTCTGAAAAATGAATGTCTTCATTTATTCATTACCAGGAACACCTTTCAACATCAGACATTGAAATATCAAGCCAACTCTAATAAAATCTTATTCAATTTTGGCATGTGATAAAGTGGAAGGGATCTGTCTCATGAAAGGAATGAAAAGAATATATGACATGTAGCTGAAGGAAATGCACGTATTAAAAACGGAGAGGGACACAGTGAGAGTGACATTGGAAAGGGCAGGGCCAGATACAGAGCAGCTAAAAGAAGAAAGGCCTCCCTGGAGACAGAGAGGTAGACCGACAAGGGGCTTAGAAAATGAGAAAAGGAGCAGATGGAACGAATAACTGCGAGAGTGCGAGCGAAAGTGAGAATAAGGGTAGGACCTAAACTTTATTTGCTTTAGTCCAGCCTGTAATAGAAAAAAATATATCGTTACATCTATGTTTGTTTTTTTAGTTTTTGCAGAGCAGTTTCTGCTTACAAAAGATTGGAAAAGACACAATTCTGCAGAAGATTTAATGTTCTGAGCTCCATAATGGACATCTGGTATGTTTGTCATTTGATTTAGAAACCCTTTGAGAGGCAATATGAAGGGCATTTGGTAGTTTTGTGATTTTATTTTCAGCCTTGTGCAAAATATGGTTTTCCCATGTTTTATTGTAAAAATAACCCCCAGTCTCTACTTTCTGTCATATTTTTCCAAAGGCTGGAAAAACTGGGAAGAGAAACAGTGATACTGTCAGAGCAAAGGAGATGAAACAGGCCAGCATACACACAAATAAAAGTGCAACACACAGGTGGGAATAGTCTGGGTGCATTTAAGTTCCTAAAATATGTACTGGTTAGAAATCATGTCCAGAATCTGGCTTATGTGTCACATTGGATAAAAACCTTTCAGGACAAATTAGTACGTTTTAAAATTGTTCTGTTGCCTCTATTGTTCTGGAATAGAACTCCGCAATTTTTTGCTAAAGCTTCTGCTTGGATTCCCTTTTTGAATTTTAACAATGGGACAGTAGAAAAGAAATAGTTAACAACAGAGATATCAACAATAGTTATCAACAGAGATAACACAGAAATACATGTAATCAATGAAGAAATTCAACGTTTACAAACTACATTTATACATTCAAAGGTGTATTGCAAAAGTTTAAGATAAATATTTTTCTTGCATTCACACTTGTGCAACATGTACATTGAGCTTTCTTCTATTTTCTGCAGTTGCCTCTGTAGACAACATTAGCCAGTTCACAAGAAAGGAAAGACCGTGTGCTGGTGGGACCTGCTGTATACTATCTGATAATCTGGTTAATATGTTGAGTCTCTGCTGCAGACAGAGAGAAGGGGCAACAGTTACTGAAGAAGGGTCAAAAAAGATCATCCAGAAGTCCATCTAAAACCACATCAGAAACCACACAAAAGTAAGAAAATAAAGCTTTTGTCTAGTATGAAAAAAAAGCACAAATTTGGAGTTGGATCAGAATAAGAGTAAATATTAAGAAGCCTTTAAATGGTAAATGGCATGTACTTATATAGCGCCTTTTTTCAAGTCAGGAGACTTGACCAAAGCGCTTCACACTACATTCATTCACCCATTCACGCACACACTCACACACTGATGGTGGCAAGCTACATTGTAGCCACAGCTGCCCTGGGGCGCACTGACAGAAGCGGGGCTGCCGTACACTGGCGCCACCGGGCCCTCTGACCACCATCAGTAGACAATGCAGGTGAAGTGTCTGGCCCAAGGAAACAACGACAATGAAAGTCGGAGTCGGGGCTTGAACCGTCAAGCCTTCGATTTCAGGGCAAATCCTACATCCAACGCCACTGTCGCCCCAATTGATGCTAAAAAGAAAGAGGTATTCCCTTTATTAAGTTTTTTAAACAACAGAACATTTCTGTTTTCATATTTCTTTACCAAAGAAAAATGCTAAGGTGAAAAGAGGTTTTGTCTTTGAAATAATGCAGACAGTATTTAGAAACCATGTCTTTGCCAATGTGCCTTCATTGGTATGCAGATCATGTTCGAATTTCCAAACTGCACTAATTCATGGGTGGAGGGTATGCAAATGTAAACATCTACCACGTGTGAAGGTATTTTCTAAATCTGAAACTCAAGAAGGAATTCCTTAATGGTTTTAAAGGGGCTCCACATGAAAGACCTTTATCTTGCACTAAGTTATCGTGGACCTACCTTGTTTTGCAGTATATCGGGTAAAGCTACGGTTGAGAGGAGTTGGTTGAGATAAATCCAGGTGTTAAGAGCATTATCTGTTGTAAATCGACTGCACCTCATTCTTTGTTCCTCATTATTTTTTATTCTTTACCCTTTTTCATAGCACTTTTGAGATAGGCCTCCTATGTTTAATACCCTAAAATTTATATTTGGTATGTTCATTTTTGTTACTTAAATAGTCATTTTTATTATTAAATCCAGCATTATTGCTTAGAACATTATCTTTCTTTTATGGCCACTCTCAAACTGCCACTATTACATACAATCCCCTAATTTTAATGGTATGGAACCAAACCAGTTTGCACATCTTAAAGTGCTTGTTACATCCTTTTTTTTCCAGAGTTAACAGCCAACACAGAAGAAAAAAAAAGACAACAACAAAAAGTAAATAAATACAGTAATAACAAAAATCAACAACACAAAATTGAAGACATAATAAAGACATAATAAATTATAATGACAGTAATAACGATAATAATAAATAAGAAAGAAAAAAAAAAAGTAAGGACCAGATGAGTATTACAGTCATTTTAACCCATTATTTTGTATGAATCTATTAAAAGGACCCCACACATCAAGGAACTCACAAAGATTATCGAATTTCTTAAAGATAGATACTGGACACCATATCATTAAGCCATTTCTTAAAGCAAGGGGGGGATAAAGGATTTTTATTCCCACAAAATAACCCGTTTTGCAACCACCAAACCAAATATTAGAGCCAGCTGCAGGGACACGGGAAGAGTAAGAGATAATTTAGAGCAACCCAAAATTATCAAATGTCTATCTGGATATAGATGCACCAGAAGTCCATAAGTTTAGAGCAAGAGCAAAACAGATGACCCAAGGTCCCATCATCTGATTTGCATTTGTCACATGTTGATGAAAAACAGGGAAATAGCTTATTAAGTTTGGTTTTAGAAAAGTGCAGACGATGGATAACCTTGAATTGAATAAGTTG
>NW_015150620.1:814741-890614 GCF_000732505.1 Cyprinodon variegatus
ATACGGCCAGCTCAACATCACCATGATGCAACACATAGACTCATGAGCTATAAGAAGCAGGTGATGATGTTGTTCGGGGCTCAAACTTTGCCGGACGCTCGCTGACGTGATTTTTGAGACCACAGCTGTGCAAGCTCTAAGCTTTTTTCTCTGTCCTGTAACGACCTGATCTGGAATAAACTCTGTTACTTTTTTACTCATGTTTTTATAGTCCTTTTTTATATGGTTTAACCCAGTTTGCGTTAAGAGTAGTAAATAACTTCCTCCCAGGAAAAGAACCGGTAAGGAGGCCCCCGGTGCGCTACAGCCTTCCTTCCAAGGGGACAAATCCTCCTCATTTAAACAAGATGAACTGAAAATATTAACAAACTGAGAAATTAGCTTTTTAGAAGTAGGGAGCCTTTTTATAAGCTCGTGGAAAATATGTTGCACCGATATGGTTTCAAAGTAAGGGAAATGTTGTCTGACAAAATTGCGAACTTGCAAGTACCTGAAAAAGTGGCTAGAAGGAAAACCAAATTTAGATTGGAGTTGTGTGAAGGAAGCAAAGTTATTATCAGCAATGCCCTTATTTAACCAGTGCTTAAAAACTACAACCATATTGCCCGGCTTAAATGCTGAGTTGTGAAAAATAGGAGCATAGATGGAAAAAACAGGAATGTTTATGAGAGTCTTTATCTAATTCATAATCCTGAATGATTTTTTTAGTATAAAATTATCCTTCAGCAACTGAAAAGGGAAATAAAAATTTGAAATCGGTCCAGCAGAAAGAGAGGAAGTAGTAAGTGCCAAGGACGCAAGGTTTTCATTCAGTGACCAATTGGGCAGTAGCGAATCAACCTCTTCACCCCTCGGATAGACATGACTCCAAAATACCCTGGTTCTGATATTACAAGCCCAGTAATTATGATGAAAAACAGGAAGGCTTAGACCATCCTCAGCAGTAGGTTTCTGTAGCTGAGACTTTGAGATTCCAGGGTGTTTACCGGCCCAGATAAAAGGAATTATAATGCAATCTATCATCTGAAAAAAAGAAGCAGAGATATACATGGGTATATTTTGAAAAAGATATGTCAATTTGGCAGTGTTCATACCATCAGAACAAGGCTTAATAAGACTTTTGTCCTAATTAATAGTAAAAGAGGAAAATTTGCCACATGTTTTATAAGAGAAAGAAGCAGTGAAAGAGAGATAGTGACATCTGAGTCAAGTTAAAATCGTCGACATAAAGGCCAATGGGACCATCTGTAGCGTAATCCGAAATGCCAGTGATCAACGGATGGTTTCTGATTGGAATAGCGAGGGGTTCCATAGCAAGAGCAAATAGTAACGGTGAGAGACAACACCCCTGTCTGGTTCCGCAATGCAATGAAAAAGAGGCAGACCTATCATGATTAGTCAAAACTGAGGATTTGGGGTCAAATCCAAATATTTGGAGAACCAAAAACAAATAGTCCTACTCAATTTGATCTAGTGCCTGCTGAGCATCCACTGAAATAACTGCAGAGGCAGGAAGGTTGTTCCGGTAAATAACATTTAGGAGTCAATAAGTCTTTGAAAAACAATAACTGTTAGGGATAAAGCCAGTCTGGTCAGGATGAATCTGGTGAGCTATATGTTTATTTAAACGAGTGCCTAATACTTTTGCAATTATTTTTTGGTGGCAGTTTAGTAAGATTAAAGGACGGTATGAGGCATCATTAGAGCAATCTTTGCCTTTCTTCAGAAGAAGGCAGATATTAGCATCATACAAACTCTGAGGAAACTGAAGTGTTCACCATACGCAGAAGAAGAGGGGCAACCAGATCCAAATGACTTTTACAGAATTCTATTGCAAACTCATCCGGACAAAAAGCCTTACCAGACGATAATTAACGTATTGCAGATTTAATTTCTTCAATTGTAAAATTAGAGCCCAGGTCTACTCTGGCGGATTCACCCAGAACCGGTACATTTAAATTATTTAGGAGGTCTTTAGTATCAGAACTGGTAGCAATAGTCTTGGAAGTGTATAAACTGCTATAATAATTGAAAAAGGCGAAATTTATGAGTTTAGGGTCAGTTAACATTAGCCCAGAGGAGGAAGAAATTTTATGGATAGCTGTATCTGCCAGTGTGCCTTTTATTTGTCTGGAGAGCAATCTCTCAGGCTTGTCCCATAGTTCAAAATGTTTTTGTTTAAGTCTGCGAATGTAATTACCAACTTGTTCCCAAAGAATGTGATTGTGTTCAGAATTTATCTTCAGGATAGCACTGAGTATATTTTCATCATTTCAATTCTGCTAGCCGTGCTCCAAAACAGCCAATTTAGCCGGAATATCTGAAAGATGCTGTGATCTAGCCTTTTCGACTGAGGACTGATAAGAAATATTTCCCCTTAATACTACTTTAAATGACTCCCCCCAAAACTGAGTCAGGTACTCCTCCGTTGTCATTCAAAAAAAGAAAATCTGAGATTTTGGCAGAAGTCCTGAAATGATGATGATGATAGGGGGGGATAAATTTCCTATTAATCGATTAAAGTCTATGTCGTCTATATGCTGCTGGACCTCACTGTGCTCTGTCTGCAGGGTTGTTAAACAAGCTTCAATGGAGTCCAGGTGACCTTCCATTGATTTCATGAGAGAATCCACAAGGCTTTAGACTTTAGAGAGTTCATCTTTATGGCAATTGATGGTGGCAAAATAGCCTAATTGCTGACAGCGGAGCACGCATGTGTGGTCAACTTCTGGGGTTTGTCTTTTCTTGGCGTAATGTGAAATGCCAAAACTTTAATATCGTGAAGAAACAGGTGCCTAGTAGACCTCCGGCAAGAAAATGAGTAGCTTTGGTGTAGCAATTAAATGTTAATTGAAGGCAGTGACACAGAGCTCTATAAAACACGTCTACCCCCCTTGTGTCATCCTTTTCTCATAACAAAAAAAAAACAAAGGAAAAAAACTATATATATATATATATATATATATATATATATATATATATATATATATATATATATATATATGGACATTTTTCCCTGTAAAAAACTCGATAGTCCTGGACCAATATATTACAGAAAATGGGGAATTCAGGCCAAAACTGTCTGCTTCTACACTGGGTGACAGCACAAACAGCAGTGAAGCTTTAGATGTTTCCACAGACCGTCGTCAGTCAAGAGAGAGATTAAGCACAATCACAAGATGGTCAGCTGTCATCAGATAGCAGAGCAAACATTTAGATTGCAACTCTGTATGTTTTAGCCACTTGCAGAGCCCACAGCACCACACAGCAGTGAAAACACAGACACGTGAAGCAATGTTGGTGGACAGGAGGAACAACAGACAAAACTAATAATTTAAGGACTTGAAAACACTACCTGATTTGTAATTTATTTCTGTAATTAATTTATGGTGGAAGAACCACAGTGCTGGTATCACTGGAAAATTTGACACTGGTGATCACTCAATTTTATCAGAAGGCATGGAAAACTGGATTGGTCTTTCTGGTGCAACACTGGACTACCTTCAACTTTAAGGACAAGGCCTTTTTTTGCATCAGCAACTAACTTTGAATCATAGACCATAAAAATTCCAGGTAGCTGTGGCATAGGGTAAAGGAGTGTTGCAGACCAAGCTGTTTACAACCAAAATGGAAGATAGAAAAAAATAATATTGACATAGGAAGAAGTAAGGAAAACTCTGACAGTTTTTTCGGATGGCTTTAAAAAAAAGCTGTTTTAACCTCCCAGCTGTCAGCTCCAATCACTTCACAGTGGGGCACGGCCGGCAGCTGTCTCTGCCCATGTTCTTGCTCTGATCTCCTGCAGTTCTGTCTGAGCTTCAGAATGTTGCCTCACCTTACTTCTGATGTCTGAGCAACCCTTCCCCAAATAGCGTTGGGTCCTGATGTGGAACAGCACTGCAGAAAGCTTCCGTTATCCAGGCGTAGTTCCTTAGCTCCCCCAATTGGAAGCATCTCTACAGACTTGACAGTACATCAACCACCCAGACCTCTCAGGTCGTCTGGCTCAAATCTACTCTGCATACCCAGAACCCAACATGGAGAAGCAGCTTTTAGTTCTAATGAGCCATTATTAAGGAATAAACTCCCAGAAAATGTCTAAGGTCCCAAAGCCTAAATTGATTTAAATTGGGGTAAAAGATCAACTTGTTAAGAATGGTCCAGTGTTTCTTTAAGTTTTTAATCAGTATTTTTTTTTATTTTTCTTTATTTTTTTATTTTTTTTCTTTCTAACTATCATGCAATGTGGTTCTCTTTTTGTCAGTGAAACACATTATCTTGCTACTGACTTGTGTTATATACTGTTAATCAACTTGGCTTGCTTTCCCCTAAAAAATGGGATACCTTCCACTGCAAGTCAAACAGACAATTTATGTAAAGGGTGCTGTGAATCAATGCACTCATACAGAAAGATTTAGATTAATTGCCTGCATGGCAATTTCATCATAGTTATGAAACAATTTATTCTGGTTCATTTAAAAATGGCAGCTGATAAAACATTTTCTGTCTATTAACCAGGCTGACTACATCAAATCACTGATACAATCAAACTTACCACTAGATCTTTGCATAGATTGGTATTTTTTTAATTTTATTTTGGTACTCAATATATTTTAACAGAAGAGCATAGAACATTATTTATAACGAAATCATGGGTAGAAAAAAATACCATTTGTTGATTTGTGTATTTAACAAGCTCAGCAGATATGTGGATGGGGATTTCTTTGTGTGCTGAGAATCCTCAGAGTCGCTTGGGTTTGTATTTTGGGCATTCACATTTCATATAGAAACATTAAAGCATTGCATACTATGTCAATGCTTCTGAAGCTTCTTTTGTTCTTTAATGTTTGTACTATACTGTCTCCACAAAGACAAGATCTGTGAGTGTACTCTCTGACAGGACTTTTTTTACTATAGGGCATGCGCTAAACACTACAAGTGCATGTGTGATCACAAAAAAAGCTTACTTGTTTCTGGATAAACCATTTTCTTCTTTCATCCTCTCTCCTTTGTTTTTCCACATCATGATTACTCACAACAGGCCTGAGCCTCTGTTGCATTTTTTAAAACTTTCATTCCATCTTTTTAGTCAAAGTCTTCAGCCATTGCAACTTCATTCTTCATTCCTCCTTGTTTTTAATCTTTCTTCCTCACCCTCTCTGTTCTCGCCTGCAGCGCCCTACAATGCAAACACAACCTGTTCTGAGGGAAGTGAATTATTGAAGCCGCTGCTGCTGTTCCCCCTGTGCAGAAGTGGGCCGCAGAGGAAGGATGGAGGCAGCGAGAGGGAGGGGCGAGGGTGGATGAAAGAAATGGAGAGGATAGATTTGTTGGAAAGGAGAGATGGATGGGGGGTTTCAGGGTGCAAAGATGCAGATGAATCTAATTTTGTTTACATAGTGTGTTACCAGTTCAGTTGAATTGACAGATGAATGGGAGTACCAGGGGTGTTATGAAAACTATTTTTGATATTTATGGGATATCCTTCTGAAACATAAAATTGCTCAGCAAACTGGTATTTTTTTCATATTTTTACTCAAAAAGGTATTTCAACAGACATTCAGGCTATCGGTTCAACACTTTTGCCATCCCTTATGTTTTTTACGTGGCTCTTTCTTTACTTTTTATTCTCATTTTTATATCCTCTTGATCTTACACTTCCGGATTTAAATTTATGTGAACATACTACACTTTACTTTGAGATTCGGCAGTATTTAATCTCCCTTTTATTTAATTTTTCAAATTTTGTTTTGTTATAGCCACACATTTTTCAAAGTATTACCTTATGATTTTTGAAATATTCAATTGAAGCAATGCTTTGCTGCATGCAAAGTGGTATGACACATGATTTATAAATACCAAAAAAATGAATGTGTACAAAAAACTGCAGTCATCTTGGTGCATCGCTACCAGCTCTGAATCGGATATATTTTGCCCATTCTCCTTTGCAGTATAGCTGAAGCTCAGTCAACCTGGATGTGGAACATCTGTAGATTTAATTCCATTTTCTTTTACAAGAAGTTATTGTATGGATTGAACCTCAGACTTTGATTGGGTTTGTTATTTGATATTTTATTGAAAGATTCCCATTATTGAAGTCCGTCTTTTGCAGCCTGTAACAGATGCTCTTATTAAACCACAGTTAGAGGCTGCAGCAGTGGTTCGAGAAGAACATCGTAATAAACCTCCACATTAACTCTGGTCATCTTCCCTGCTTCTGCTGAAGAAAAGCAACCTAACAGCATAATGTGCAAAAACTCTGCGCAGGGTGGAGTTTTAAGGGAAATTTCCACTGTTAGTTTTCTGTTGCTTATACCATTATAGACGTAGACCAGAGATTTTCAACACAAGGATTGCAAATCTTGCTGTACACTTAAAAAAATTTGTATGAGGTCAAGGTGTATGAAAAAGTCTTTCCACTCTGGAAATGTAGTATCAGTCTCATGGTTCGATGGTTGGTCCTCTTCCTTATTTAAAAAAATCCACAAAAACATACTTGGGGTTTATTTTGTGTTTATACCTTTTTAAATACTTTATTTACAAATTTGTACATCAGAATTCAGCACCTATTGTATGTGCCCCTTGCAAACATTCCCCACTTTACAGCTTGTTATCATAGTCGAATTGATCTGCAAAGTGGAGGTGTAAATGCAGAGTGTTATCCACTAAACAACAGTCATGGAATTATCTTTTTTTTTTTTCTCTACATGCAGCCTTAACTCCAAAAATTCAGCTGATAGTAACAGCCTGAAATTAAAGCAAAAGAAGTCCTACAGTATATTAGTCAGTAGATTTGAAGCCATTTGAAAATACCAATGTTAATTGTTAATGTAATAGCATTGTTTAGATATGCTTTTAGGCACAACATTGTATTTCAGCATTTTTACATGATTTGTCAGGAGACTTTCACACACATTGAATAAAAAGGCGGGTTTTTAACTTTAAAGAGAAAGTCGTCTGGCAATTATATATATATATAAATATATATAAAATTCAGCTTTGACTTCACCAGAGTAGACTTGGCAGACGAATGACATGGTAAGATGGCATCATGGTGTTAATGAAGCTATAAAGAAAGTAAAAGTTTGAAAGAAAAAAACTTCCTCCAGACAAACCCCAAAGGATGCTTTGTACTGTAAGCAGTTTCATGGGCAGCAAAGAACTAAAACCTGGAAGTTTCACAATACAATACACTATCTTTTGCTTAGTATTTGAGCTGATGTCCACACCTTAAAGGTGATATTGAGTCTAAAACGCTGTTTGTTCTCTTTGGTTTAATTTGCTACTATCATTGTTTTCATTAGCTGGCATTAAGCGACCACTCCATTGGCTTATAATTAGCAGACCTTCTCAGACATCACCATAAGTCTTTCAATCAGTGAAGATTAACTGAAAATGGCTAAAACACCATTTTTACTTGATGATTTTATCAGCTTACCTTCATTGTACATCAGTCTGCATTTTGTGAAGAAATGGTTTATGGAGCCAAAGAGTGGGTAATGATATAGGCAGACTCTCTTGAGGATGTCTGCACAGCCTCCCCTATCCACTGGTTCTTGGAGCCTTGATGGACCAAACACACTTGACAGAGACAGCCTTGCTACTTCGCAGTTGATGTGGAGTTGATGAAGGAGTGGACCTCATCACATCTAAGAGACGTGATAATTTTTTCTGAAATACTTTTTTATCTTATGAGAGTTGGCTTGGATGTTCCTGACTAAGAAGTAGTTTTTAACTAGGGCTGAACAATTTTGCAAAACACATTTTTGTCAAAGAAATTTAGCAATTTGGGTTTTTTGCTCTTCCACCCACCAATCATGTGGATGTTTCGCTCTGAGGTTTCATTGTTTTTTTTCACCCTGAAAGCTTGTAAAGCAAAAAAAAAAAAAAAAAATCACTGATTATATGACTAACTGTAATTATGCACTCCACCAGTAGGTGGTGACATGTTCACATGAAGCTTCATGAACTGTGTGGATTGTTGAAGCAATATGGCCAAACGGTTCAAATGCCTCATGAGGCTTCATCTCACCATTACTATCGCTCCGTAATCCAAAAGAAAACTCAACTTCAAAACAACTCAGAAATACTTTCTTCCACATTACTGAGAGTTCAAATGAGAAGGCAATTCATATGACCATTTGAAAAGAAAAAGCTTCCTGGATGGGAAACGAAATGTCTTCAAACTTTGAAACAAAGTCCAGTGGATTGTTTTCAATTTCCTTTTTTTGGAATTCAGCATAAGTTATTCCGAGCTCCAATTTCACTTTTCACACCTCTTCAGATCTTTTGCTCACTTCACATCCGTGATATGCAGCGGTATGGTCTCCACCACTGTTACAGTATTGAATCTTTACTTCTTTCCAATGGAAAGATGGTTTCCGTGGATAATTATTTTCAAGAATTTCTTTGTCAGTTACTTTTAGAGGCACACCTCCAATGACTCCCCTGCTAATCCTTTTGTTATCCACCAAGCTGTACTGAACTCTTTTCCCCTCAATCTTTTTAATTCATAAAGCTTTGCCTTGTTGAGCGCTGTCTCTGCAGTTTATTAACAGGTCTCCACTATATGGTATTTTGGCACTTCGGAGTTCTACAAGTTTGTTTATTGTTTTTGTTAACTGCACCAGATTCCAATCTGCAAAAGAGTCTAATAGTTTGAATATTACTTTGTAATCATTTTGTTTTTTTTGTAGAATTTCTAGATTGTTCATCACTAGACTGTTCTGTACTGGACTCCCCTTCAGTTTGACTCTGCTTTTTCCGCTTTTTCTCATTTTTTGATTCTACTCTATTTCAATCTTCTTAGTTTTGACGATTTCCTTCTTCCATCCCACACGAATCGCTTGCTATTTCCACAAGCAGCTTAGAAACACACGTCCTGTCAAGGACTCACCGAGAACCCTCGACCTTCCAAACTCTCAGCGGGAATTCTTACAAATTTAATGTCAAAATAAAGGTACCCAATCGTAACTGTCACCGTAAAAGCACCACTATATCAAGTACATGTAAAGTCTTATATTGCAAGACCTTAGCGTTTATTCGCATGCACTGATCTATGTGCTAGCTAAAGCTCTCTCTTCCCTTCTGTGTGGCAGTAGACCCACTGAAGTGTATTACCTGAAGGGCCTGAGTGAAAAGATCACTGACCAAAATATATTGCATCCACAATATAGAAATTATGTTTTAGTAAATTGTAGTTATATTATATATTTAAATTGGCACTTTTACTTGGCCCTACTTTAAACTTGTGACTTAACTCCTTCAGAGTTTCTCCCTCTGGTTCTTTACTTCCTCTAATCACTTTACATGAAGGTGGATCAGTCGCTGTCATGTTCAGTTCATAATTTAACTCTCACGAGCTTCCAGAGGACAAGACTTAAAAGAAACCTTCTCCAGCACTTTGGAAGCATCCTATAAGTGAACATTTTAGATAATGATAAGGTTTTGATTGATAGGGATTTTCATAAATATGTGTTTTGTAAAACCAAGCCACAAACTAACTTAATTAGTTCCTGTAAATAATTTAGTTACTAAGTGGTTCCAAACATGAAAGGGGACACCCATTGGACTTGATTTTAATTTATGGTCTACATGACAAAATCAAAGGGATCCAAGCCACACACTCTAGTTAACGCAAAGGCAGCATCAAAGTTTCTAGCTCCTTTCATAGACTCTTAGCTTCCCTCTCAGGAGTATAACATGGATGAAGATGTTGATTAGCCCCTGGGTGATTTTAACTCAGTTTGGGTGTTTTGGATGTTATTGCTTCTTTTTAATGCTAAACACTGCAGAGTATCTACAGAGCCGTGGTCTTACTGGTTCCGCTTGGATGAAGCGGCCTGAGACAGAACACACGCAGAAAATTGACAAGCTTCATATTTTGATAGATGTTCAAACATCATTTGAGTCTCAGGAACAAGCAGCTGTTGGAACTGACTAATTTTGGTTTTAATTTAGTATCTGCGAGTTTTCTTTACCTGTGCCTTCTGTTTTAAAAATGTTTAGGTTTTTTATTTAGTCATTTTGTGTTGTCTTGCTTTACTTTCCCATGACACCCTAGAAGCTATACCTTCTGCCTCCTCCGCCATTTGAAATCATTTGGAACCTGTGTCCATATCTTAGGTTGCAGAGATTGTCTTAAAGCTGAGGCTGTCATATTGTCCTGCGACAGTATGGTATCCAGATTGCTGAGGGAGGTGCCATAGCTCCCTGGATTAAAAATTGTTAACATGTATCTTTCTTAAGTATGTCAACTGTTTTTAAACATGTTGTAGTCCAACCTAAATTTAAGAACAGCCATATAGGTGATTAATTTCAAAATGGTCCAGTTTCCAAATGTGCCCTTTCTTTCTAAACATTTAGGGAAGGTGGTTTTCATTTAGCTATAAGTTTATCTGCAGCTTCATGATATTTATGAGAAGTTTTGTTCCGGTTGTAGGTCTAGTACTTCTAAGGGTTTACATAATCTACTTTTAACTGCTGACATTCTTGCTATTATTGCTATTTTTGACACATTGGATCATGACATTTTAATATCAAGTTGGAAAAATCAAGAATCTTAATAAAAAACAGACTAAAATTGCATGTCAGACACCTGGCTCAGGGTTCAAGTGACACACAGACAGAAATAGAAAACACTCATAGAAAACAATTGAGAAGCCTTTGAAGACACGCTTTAAAAATTCAAAACACCCTCAGAAGAAAAATATAAAATATTAACAACCCTTAGAGAAAAAATGGAAGAGAAACACTTAGAAAAATAATTAAAATAATTTTGTGGAAAATATTTTACATCATTCTTGGAAGAAAAATTCTGTTTGCACTAATTGGAAATGTAACATGATTATATATACTAAGAGCAGCAAGTTTTCTTGCTTATATAAACAGACCTTGCATTTATTAATTACTGCTTTGTAATCTGTTCTATCTTCTTATCAATTTCATACAGCTGTACTGCAGGTTGGTTTTCCTACGGTGTAACATAACTACTATGTTGTTCTCTTTTCCTGCATAAATACATTAAAGTGTACAGGTAACAAAGTGTTTTATAGAACAGTTGTTATTTCATTGTTAATATTATTTCAAATCTCCAATGGTTAAAACTGACATTGGGTATTAGAATGCTGGTTTTTCTGGCATGGAGAGAGTTAGTCAATAAAAAGGGGCGTGTTCGGCTTGACAGGTGAGGAGTACGCACACTGTCAGAACTGTGCATCGGGAGATTTTGGTTTGATTGAATGTTAAAAAATAGTTAAAAATATAAATTGTATTATTATAATTATACTTATGAATAGTTTTGGTTATTGATCTGTTTATTCCGAATTACTATTGAATGAATTATTGATACTTCGTAGCATTGTGATGTTTTTTATTTTTTTTTAAATAAATCATTGTTGCTAAAAATCAAAAAATTTCTTAAGTGGTTGGTTATTCACTTTTGTATCAAATTAATAATGTAATATATTTAACCTGATTCCTGTGACAGATCCCCTTTGAGTATATTGTGAGTTCTGCTTTTAATCAAGCGGAATTTTACAACGGTTTTTAAAAAACTCTCAATAAATCAATGTTATTCTTATAAACAATTATGTAATGAAGACAATTATGATGATGTTAGTATTTATCAACACGTTTTTTTTTTCATTCAGCTTAATTTGAACTTTTCTTTAGCCTGCCTTTAAATCTTTAATACATCAGTCAGCCGAAGTATTTGGAAGATATTGGCTTTTTTTTTTCTCACCTATTTATTTGTACATCAAAACAACATGTCTTGAGATCAAATGAAGCTCACTCAGTGCTGCTCCCTCCATTTGTTATCTATTAATAATTCATTTTTTAATTACTTTTGAGCAAAATGTTCATTTTTGGATAAATTGAGACTTTTAATTCATTTTCTAAAGACATTAACATTAAAATATTTTTGATCATGTAAATGGAGAAAGACAAAGCTATACCGGCTTCAAAAATTAGGCTGGAAAGAACTGGCAGCACAAATCGGGGAATCTGTGTGACTGATTTAAAAAAATCTACATCGGTCGATCTGTAGTTTTATATGTGCATTATGGATTTTAAATGTCCATCTGAACTATCAATGTGCATGGGTGTGGTATTGCCTAACAGTCAGGTTTTGGCAAAACTACTTTGGGTCACTTTCATGCAAATATTACTGTAATGTCTGTTAACCTCCATATAACTTTTAGCTCTTTGCTGCTGTCCGTGGTCTTGAAAAATAATTCTTAATATTCTCCTTATTATTTTCACTGAGGTTATTGAAATATTTTAGATCTGGTTGAATAGGAGGTGTGCAACAAGTTATTTTGCTTTCTAAGTGTGATTATTTAATCATCCATGATTTGCATGGTCCTCGCATGTCTTTCACTTTGACACCTCACACATGCAGTGGGTAAATGTTGCTTTGGTGCTGATGAGTAAAGTCTGATTAAAAGTGACACTCGGAGAGTTCACTCTTCCATGGTGCTGTCACATTACCATTACCATGCCAGCCAAAGAGAAGTAAGGACTTTAGGTTTTCAGTTACAATCTCTTGGTCCAGGATTGTCTAAGTGGCAGGGAACATGTGGAAGTTAGTCAAACAAAAATGATTCTTATGGTTATTTAAGTGAACCTGTGCATACTGTATGTGTAAGCAGCACTGCACATTGTGTGCTTGAGCTTTTGTGAGCATCTTAAAGTTTTTTTTCTCCCCTCTTGACTACTGCCTATGATTTAATCTACCTAAATTACACACTTGAAAACTTTTTTCACTGAAATTCCTTAAAAATGTGGAGTCTTATCTGGAGTAGCCCTTTTCTTTACTTTACCTGCCCATAACAATTATCTCATTTACTTAAATGTACCCCTTTCACTCAGTTGTTCTTTAAAAATGCATACAGGTCAATATGATTGTTTCCTAATATAAAAGTTCCTCTCAAATTTAAGATTCATAGTTCATGTTAATACTCTTCATTTATTCATAATTAATAGTAATGTCTCCCCTCAGTTCCATTACTTGGTTTAGATGAGCTGTTAATGTCTTCAGTACACTCACTGTGAAAATGGATCTTCATTTATAGTTAACTAAATTCATTTTTACTTCCATTTCAGCCAAACACACCAACAGCCTATGAAGAAAATTAATTGTGACACTGTCCATGCCTCTTCACAACGTAACATTCTTATAGTGCTGTCGTCACATCTCTATATATTACAGTTGTTAGTATACAGTAATTAAAGGGTACTTTTTGTTGCCATATTCTTATTTTTCACATAGATTGTTGAATTTATTACACATTCTCTTTTCTATATTATACTGGCTTTTTTGTTTAGACCAATGACAGGTGCCTTCAGGATTCTCTTACTATCAGCAGGACTTTTTGGCCAATGAACCTTTTCAATATTCGCTAAACTGAATTTTATGTCACCTGAAAACTTAGACATGTTTGGAAAGTATCAGCATCAGGTATATTATAATTTCAGGCATATTAAATTATTGTACATCATTTGGTGTGTATTGAAGAGCCGTGTTGGCTGCGCTTCTTAAAAACTTGTCTGTGCAACTTTAGATCACTCGCTGAATGAGTCATGTGATCTCAGAGTGTTCCTGTAAGGCAGTCTGAGCTGTCCTGAAACATGAGAGCTAACTGCTAAAAGTTGCTGTAATGGAACAAAACAGCTATGATGCTGTACCTTTTGGTTGGTTTGGTTTGGTTCTAGATGGATTTAATCTAGAGGTGTAAATGTGGGGTAAATATTGGCCTTACAAGGTGGTCGAGTGAGTCCATATACGGTAAGCTTCTATGATTCTCAAATCATAAACCCTCTGAATTCCTAATTAACATTTATATGGTATTTTCAACAAATAATCTGTCCTTCTTTTGCATCAGCCTAAGGAGTCCTATATACAGTACTTCGGATGGCCACCAATTGTCTCAGGCTATTTAAATGTTGTATGCATAAAGGTGGCTTAAATAACAGAGAACTGTTATGCCACCAGGAGATGTAACATGTAAATGAAAGCAATTATATTTCAAGAGTCAAGAGTTTTGGGGCCCAAAAAGTATAGATGCACTGCATAATGTATGATTTTGTTAAGCAATTATCAAGAATTCCTCTGTTATTCCAGCTGTTGTCTTCACCCTTTCTATGTCTTTGAGGTCCAATCAGGGTTGTTAAGCCCTACTGCCTACATCCAGCAAGAACCCTCTACTAAGTTCGCACTGCTCGCAAGTGCAATAGCAGTTTTAAATTGGACATATAAAGTTCAGAAGATCTTAATTAAACAGCTCCAACCCTGTCAGAATAAATTGCCTTTGAGATGGATTTTTTTTTCTCTCACTGTCTTCGCCTGCTGCTCACAGCCAAAGTGGGACAGATGTAAAGCCTATCGCCGGCTTTGGGGGCTGTGGGTGTCTTTACACAGTACTTGATCACTGAGGAGCCATTACAGAGGCTGAAGGGGGAACAAGGTCAGAGCTTTCTTCTTGGCTCTTTTTCTTTAAATTAATCATACCCAGCAGTTTGTTTTTCTCATTCATGACTATTATCTAAAATATAGTAAACATGACTTTGTATTCATTTCAGACTTATGTTTACACTCTATTTTAAATTTCTTTTTTTGCATTATGTACTTTAATCATTTTCCCTACAAATCATTAATTTTATAAGGGGAAGCTAAAGAGAATCAACTAGCTTTTAGATTTAGTCTTGTAATATTATCAATCTTTAATTATTAAAACACTTTAAAAACCAAAGTGCTGTACGAGGACAGAGGAACTGCCATAGGAGTGTGATTCTATTTTTGATTTTTGTTGTCCTGTGTTTTCCTTATGTTTCAATTGTTGTTAGTTCGGTCTTTTTGTAGTTATTCTAGTTTATTTATTTCTTCTAAAATTCTTTGTTAATGTGAGATTCATTTTTGTAGTTTCCCTGTTTGCTCTCCCTTGCCGCCTGTTGCCATTCTCTCTCTCTCTCTCTCTCTCCATCTCTCCTCAGTCTCTTTTCTGCTGTCTCTTCTCACAAAGGCAAACAGCCAATCAACCGGTCTATTGTTTCATCCTTCATACTCCAAATATTTAAACTCCTCTCCTGGCCTCACTCCACATTGCTTTCTCTTGTTGTTAACCAAGAATTTTCCTGTTTTTTGTTCATTCCTGGCTCCCTGTGTTTCCTGTGATTTTTTTCTAAGTTTGTTGTTTTTTTCAATAAAACACTCAAATATTAATTGCTGCTTCCGTCTGCATTTGGGTCGACCCCAAAGCTTTCACTTGACATGCAGGATTGAAGATAAAATAATAAAAAAGCAATACAGTTTCAGATTGACCAAATTATCAAACAGCTACCAAGAAGTAGCAAAGAAGACCCAAAAGATGGTACTTTACTCTGGAATTAGAAAACTGTTCAAAAAGAAGAGTTTTTAAAAGACTCTTAAAATCCTTGAATGTTCCAGCAGACCTCACAGATAGAAAGAGACATGTCCTACACTTGGAGTATTGCATCTCAAACTGGTATGAAAGAAAAAGTTGAAATATGTCTTGTGCTTGTTGTTCTTTTTCAATAGTGCAACACTGTACAAAGTAATATATAGAGTAAATAAGTTTTTCCCTTTTGGCAGAGGTGGCATTAGGCATTGATCCATCAGAAGAGTCGGGGGAACACTAATCCCAAGCTTTGTTTTGGATATATGGAAGGCTTACGCTAAGTTTCCTAGCTCTGCAAAGTGAATTATTGTCCTTCCCTGTGAGGGCTACAGTATCTGATTACTAAACTACAGGAACTGTTGTAAAGGTAAAGTGTAATATTTACAGGGATTTACTAATATAAATGCAGTACATTATCTATATCTATTTTATTTATTATCAGCTATGAACTGAAAGTCTTTATCTGTATGTTTGCCTTGGCTTAGAAATTGCTATTTATAATTACACTGGAGTGGGTTTGCACTTCAGCTGACAAACTAGTGACTATAGAGATCTCCATTAAGCTCAAATGGGTCTGCGGCAAGTAAGGCCTGTATGCAATTCCACACTGACCATTAATATACTATTTATAAATATATCTATGCAAACTACACAGGTTATTATGAAGACCACCAATTACGTGTGTCGGTTGTTGCGTTTTTAATAAGGTTTTTTTTTCTGAGGGGACTTGATATTTCTCCTAAACTCACTCTACGCTTGTTTTGGTCATTGTCCAAAATGGGGGGACGAATTACCTGGACAACCAGTTCCTGGTCTCAAGCAGGAGCAGAGGGTGATCGGTGGGAGAACAGCGGCTGAGAGAGCCGGCCAGCTAAGGGACAACAGTGGCAGAGGCGGTAGCTTGCCAGTGCTAGCTCAGAAACAGAGCTGAGAAGCACACTGGTAGCTTGGAGAGGCCTGCCAGTAAATGGTGCTGATGACACAGAACAGGCTGCAGCGTGCCCAGGCTTGATAGAGACCAACCACAGAGCCTCGAAGCAGAACGGCAGAAGATCTGATTAGTCTGCTGGACGGAGAGAGGTCCAAAGGCAGAGGAGAGTGACAGAGGCTTACATTGAGAAGGATGGCATAATATCGAATAAGCCAGCCAGAGTGACAGAGCAGGAAGAGACAATGGCAGGCCAAGGCTAGCATCTAGAGCCTAACTGCTGGAGATGGACAGAGGACCACTGAGGATCAGAGGAGCCTTCAGGTGGAGTGAGCAGCAGAGCAGGATGAGAGGAGACATCAGTTAGTCCATGTCTGTGCTGGAGGTAGGATATGAAACAATCTTTCTAGGGCTCAATTAAAGCTGCATTTTTAAAGTCACTCACACACTTTATCCTTTGTAAAAGTTATTTTCTTTCTTCCATTTTGATTTAAAAATAGCTCATCTCCACTACCTCCTTCACTAAAACTGTGGTCAATTCATGATACTTTCTCATCTCCTCATTTATATACTTCAGACAACAGTATTGAAGGATTTGTTGAATTGATGTTACAATCTAATTTATATAAACCTCATAATCACTTGACAAGATAGGTATGGCGGACGTTGCTATTTTGTACCATGAAGGCCTCCGTTTTGTTACAGGAGAGTGGCAGAGTGGGGGAGCAGTTCATGTCACTTCACTCTGAAGTCTGACCATTAGATGTCGCTGAAAATTACAAATTGTAGCTTTTAGCTTTCCTGTTTAACGAGGATTTTGTTGAACGCTTACTTTCATTGTGTGGTTTCACCACACCCCCCACCCCATCACAGAGGAACAAAGTACCTCCTCTTTTCAGCAGTTGAAAGATAACTCCTTAACGACCGACCCTTAACAATCATAGACAGGTTTCAGATATTACAGGAGACAATCCCCCCTTTAACGACAATCCCCCCCCTTTAACGACCGACCCTCAGAATCATAGACAGGTTTCAGATATTACAGGCTAACAATTGGAACCAAACGACCCACTCGTCGGTTTCAATTTGCATGTTTCCAAGCAAGACAAGATCTTGTCTTTCTAAAGACTCAAACTCACTGCGGATCCAGACATTTGAATTTAGAAAGCTTCCTGGAGGGGAAGCGAAACGTCATCAAATCTTGGAAACCAAGTCCAGTGGATTGTTTTTTTTTTTTTTTTACCTTAAAGGAATGACTATGACCTGGATGATTGAGAATCTTCATCAGCATTGTGTGGTTTATTATTTGTTATTTTACCTTTTTGATGGACTCTAGCTAGTTTTCTGCTCAGCGCTATGTTATAGTTTTGTCTGTGAAAGGAGCTCAACAAATAAACTTACCGATTTACATAGCTTTCACTGATTCTCTTTTCTGCAGACTTCTAAAAGTTAGTAGTCAAACTTGAAATTATAATAAGAAGACTGTAGTACATGGTAGCTACTGCCCATCTTTAAAGTTATAAACTGCAGAAGAAAAGTCATTTCTATACAATTTTTTATTTCCTAAAACGGAATTTCCAATAATCAATTTTCAGCCGAAAAGCACAAAAAGCCATCCCAAATGCAAGTTTAGGTGTATTTAAGTCTTTCAAATATTAGAAAAATATTTGCACATATAAATACAAAAATGTTCAAGCCAAGTTTACCAATTTTCCACAGGTCTCATTCTATAAACCAAATATTGAATTACCTGTGATGCTCCAGCAGGAGTGTATCATACAGAGAAAATATGGAGTAAGGGTCCATTGAGCCCATTGACTAAGAGGATCACACACAATACACATAAAATGTGTATTGTTCAGGCATACACACAAATTATTGAATGAGTCCAGGTAATTCTCTTCATTCTGTTGTTGTAATAGCCTCATTATTCAACATGCTCACCGATACCTTCAGCTAAGTCAAAAGGAGAAAAATCAGAGGCTATTAAACACAAATGCAGAGGCACATGATATAAAAATTCTCTTACTTATGCTTTATTACCTACAGCTTGCTCTTTCATAATGATCCCCTGCTGTTTGCTGACATTAAAGCAACATTTTATGTCTGGATGGCGATTCAGGTGTCTTGCTTATTTTTCTATTCCATTCTCAAGTGAGCGGAGCAACCCTACAAAAGATACGCTAATAAAAATCACTACAGCTTTTATTGCTCAGACAATTGTGCAGGTTAAACTTTTTGAATTAAACAAAATATCAAAATAAAATTAATAATAGAAAAAATATTCCAAACACCTGACCTTTACAAAAAGCCCCTTCATTCATACTATTTGCTTTTAAATGCACTTGTTTTGTTGGGCCTCTGAGGTTTGTCACAGAGGTCTGTTAAGATAAATATATTACTTATTAAATATTTAAAATATTGATAGTCATGGCTGTCACTCTAAATAAATCCTCATTTAGCTGTCACTGCAAGAGTCAGAGAGAGACTGAGGTGTCTGTTTGGAGAGATACCTCTGGGACCTATCGGCAGTGAAGTAGACTAATGAAACATGCACACAGTTTACTAATTTAATCATCAAGTAAATTAATAGGTAACTTATCTGGGATTTTGAAACGTTCAGTTCATTACAGATAAGAGCAAATTAATATATTTTTATTGAGTTCGTAAGCTGAATGATTTTTAAATTTGGTGGGCAAAAATCCAGAAAACTATTGTTAGTTGTTGTTGACGGCATAGGACCACTAAAGTTCCTATGTGTTATAAAACTAAAGTTTCTTACCAATTTGACAAACATTGGTCTGAAATACTGTTCTGCAACTCAGTATCACTTTTACATTAGATTAGAATAGAAATTTTATGAACATTCTTATTCTATAGAAATGAAGATCAATGGAATAATAAACCTTTCTAAGGGTAACGGGGCATATAACCAAGCATAGTAAAGAATGTTGGCAAGGAAGCTTTGTTCGCCAGGTCAAAGAAGAAATTACAACTCCATCTTTCAGGGATAAGAAAACCCATGCTTTAATTAATCTATTTGTCAGTTGAATGATCACTCTTTGTGAAAGTCATAAGCCTCTTGTCTCTGTGACTTTGATATTCACACATCTTGTTAATTGCCATGGCAACGGCAGCTGCTGCTACAGTGAATGTTGATGCTAAAAAAGGATCTATGATCAAAAAGATGTGCCACAAAATGTGAAGTTGATTTCAAGATATTATGATGATACATATAAAGAAATACTTTGATTGGATGGGCGTCACCATCCAAATGATTTTTTAACCTTGGCCTGTTTTCAGCATGATTCCAAGATAACAGCACCTGCACATCAGGGTGTAATCCGCAGCTAATCTATATAGCTCCTTCATTAGGCTCTAAGCACACTTTTACTTTGTGTTTCAGCTAATAAGTGGTGAGCTTCAAGTAAGCACATGGCTACTTACTGTATACAAATAGAACACTTGATGATTTTGGGTGACAGTGGCATCAGGTGCAGGAGTTTTCCCTGCAACAGGAGGGTTGTCGGTTCAAGTCCTGGCTCCAGCTTTTGGTGTTGTGTACTTGGGCAAGACACTTCACCGGCATTGCTTACTGATAGGGGTCAGGGGGCCCGGTGGAGCCTGTGTACGGCAGCTTCACTTCTGTCAGTGAGCCTCAGGGCAGTTTTGGCTACAATGTAGCTTGCCACCATCAGTGTGTGTGTGTGTGAATAGGTGAATGACTAAATGTAGTGTAAAATGCTTAGGTCAAGTCTACCAACTTGAAAAAGCGCTACATAACTACAGGCAACTTAACTTTTTCTTAAAATATAACTTTGTGTTTCTCCATTTTAGACAAGAAAGGGTGTCAGGAGACCAGAATCATGGGACATGTTGAAGCTCTCAGGCCTATGGTAGAACAAAATAAATCATGATAGGGAGACAGATAATTGGAGACCGCAGGGATACTTTCATTTACTCATGTTACAATATTTTTTAAAAAGCTGTTGTGATGCACCATTTTACATTAAATACATATGGCAGGACACAGCAGAAACCTGAATCCGCAATCAGTTAGAAACATCAATGTCCCCCCCCCCCTTTTTTTTTAAATAGGATATATATATCTTTTTTCAAATTTCCTTCTAAACCTCATTCTCAGCTAAGGGAGATGAGCAAAATGTTTTACATTACTTGTATGTATCATATGTTCATATTTTCTTACTGCCTCTGCCAGCGGATTTTTTTAGTATCCATTACATGACAAATTACGCTACAGGCTTCTACACCTGGAATATAGGGAGGAATTTCTTACCTAGAAAAGGGGAAAATAATGTCCGCTTTTCCCACTCAACAACATCCACCCAAATCCTGAAAAATTGTACCACCTTTCTTGGACACACTGTGAGAAAAAAAGCTCTGCCCAGATGTGTCAAAACAAGCACTGAGAATCCCCAAGATAGGGGTGCAAGAACAAAATGAAATCATTTTGTTCTCGTGGCCTGAGAAGCAGAAGTTTTTTTTTATTTTTTTATTTCTCTTGGAGTATGTAACGGGGTTACAAACCTTACAGCTGCCCTCCAAGAAAACCTGAAGCTTCCATCTTTATGTTGTCTTGGCCTTATTCGTTGCATAGTGGGTTGGAGCAGATCCGCTCTGCTAATTAACACCCCAAATGGGAACTAATCAGATGCCAAGTGCTCTAATAAAAATGAAAGTCAGTGGTAAAAAGAACTCTCCGCAGGGAATAGGAGAGATATTTGAAGACAAGTGTGAGAAGAGAGAGAGAGTATATTATGTACTTACCCTGGAAGTGTAAAACTATACAAGTTGATTATATTTGGATGATCTCTACTTTAAAATGCATATTTGCTCTAAGGTAAAGAGCAGGACCTTAAATCCCTGTAATGTTAGAGTTCAAACAAGATACAGAATTTCTAAAAAGCCAAAAACTTATCCCCACCCAACCACACATTACACACAAGGCAACCAAGATATTTCAGAGGGTAAAAAGTCATAGGAAAAATGCATATCTCAATAAGCTGCATCAGAACATTATATTGCAAAGATGCAGTCATTTTGGTACCATCACTACAGAGAAAAACATCTACAAATGAATGAAATGAATTGATGCAGAGAAGTTTTATGGGTAATCCCTTCTTCTCTTTTTCTTCTGTAGCTCTAGGCTTGTATAAGTCACACTAATGTGTATAAGCCGTTTGTTTAATGACCGGAGAAGACATCATGTCACACTGCCTTCAGATAGAGAAGACACATTTTGTTACTACATATGTCAGCCTGCAAGAACTATTTTTTTGGATTCAAAAATTTACGGCCCGTTGAAAATTACATCCCTCCATCTTTATCTCTCTTGATATAATGATCAATATATAGATATCGATCAAGATATTAACATATCTGTATGTACAATGGTATGCAGTTTTATAAAGAAACAGCTTATTTTAAATGACCCTTTTAAACAAGATACATAAAGGTAATAAATAAATACATAAATAAAATAGAAAAACTACTTTTAAATCTAGTGAAAAGATTCCTCTGAAAACTTTAAAGATCTGTACAGTTCACCATTATATTTCTGATGCAATTACCCCAAAAAACGATTTAAGGAAATCTCAATATAGGTGCAGAATGCTAACAGTTTATGAATAGAGTTTAGAAATTTCCAGCCTTGCTCTCTTTAATCTTGATACATTTTAGTAAGTTATTGATTTTTTTTGTTAAAAAAAAAAAAAAAAACAAAACAAAAAAAAAACAACTAGTGTTGGAGTTGTTTCTCACCAGGCAATACAACCAATTACTATACCAGAAAACAATAACCTGATGTGTTTAATGGCTGAAGGCAGCTAAGTTACAGTTGTAAGGGTTTGCTGACTATGGCTCACTGCCTGCAAGGTTGTCTTACCTTTGCATTTACAGAATGTAATCCAAGATTATATTTGTTCTTTGGGCTATATGCAAGCTTTTCTACTGTCCAAAGCAATGCAAACACAGATTATTTGCACTGTGATTTATTTATGAATTAAGCCTTTTAAGGTTTTTTTTTTTACACCAATTTCCCAGGGAGGGGAGGATGGCAGGGCAGACTAATCTATTAAGAAGTTTGCAGTGTCTAGTCAGTGCACTGTTCCACTCTCAAACCCGTATTCCCAAACATACCTCGTTGTGAATATTCACACAAAGCTCTTATAAACACATTATGTGAACAGAAAAAAACAAACCTATGCTCCAAGGTCAGTTCTGTTATTATTTCAGCCTATTTCCAGCGAAGCAGACCTCCCTCGCAGGAACTGGCCTATCTGAATGTTTTATCTTGAATAGAATAGCTTACATGGAACTTACTCCTCCACTGGGAGCATTCTTTCTTTCTGTGAAAATGTTATGTGCCTGGTCCAGTGTACTAACTGCATGCATATGCAAGACTCTCTGTTGTGGTTGTGCATGTGGCAAGCAGTGTTTGTTATACATGTCTTTGCTGTATAGTTGTCATATCCTATGCCATGTTCCCTTTCCAGTTCATAATACCTTTATAATGTAGCTGCCCCATTCAACCTCGGTAGACTGCTCACACTGAGCCCGTTTTCCTCTCCACTGTCACAATGAGCATGCTTGGTGTAAGGGATTGCTTTCGAGTCAAGGATTTGATGTAATCAGCTGGTTTGTACCAATCTGACTATACTATTTAAGGAAAACCAGCTGATTATATCGATTCATTGACTTGTCGGATATGGATGAGCTTTCTGCAGTGATATTAGTTTGCTTTCTGTCGTTGACTCTGCTGCAACCCCTTATACTGAACATGCGTGCAGCGACAGTGGAGAGGAAAAACTCCCTTCTAACAGGAACAGGATTAACTGATTAGAAATAGATGGCAAAGACTAATTCTAATTCAAGTAATCTACCCCCATTTTGTCCTTGCTAAGTAGCTACTGCAAATTAAATGCATGTTTGGGTAAACTTTGTCCAGATCTAATCATATTTCTTTAAACCCAGCAAATATCAAAGTATATCTGTACTACAGATTTTAGTAGACTCTTTATTATACTCTTAATCTTGTTAACTAATTCCGTACTGTGCTCAAAAGTCATTTAGGATTAAGATGGATTTTTTTAAATTAAAAGATGAACAAATTATGGTTTATTTGTTTATTTCTAAAATATGTGAGAAAAGCAGAGACATCACATGTAAATAAGCGCACTGAATGCCAGCCAGACTTGATGTTAATACATTAACACTTTCATCCCTTTCAGGTTATGTTATTCTTAAACACTGATAATGCAGCTATAAAGAATCAGTGACATATTAAGTAAATGTTGGAGCACACATGCACCAACACTCACATAAACACACACTCCTTACAGCTGTATGGATGGGCACGTTGTGCTGTGAACTTATCTTTGTTCCTTAAGGTTCTCTTTGGAATTTCATTACCTTTATTCTGCTTATCGATTCTGGTATATACACTACGCTAAACAGCAGCTAAATTATTCAGTCTGGTTAAATAGGGCTGTTTCATTATTCAGAAGGGTGGCACAGTGTAATTAATATTGTAGAGATATGTGACAGGCTGGGTGGCATTTCACTCTGTGACAGCACATTGTTTGCACTCCACCTTCACTTTCTCTCCTCATCTTTGTCACTGTCTTCTTTTGTGTTTCAATGGCATTGTCCTTCTCTGGTGAGGTGGTTTGGACAGGCCCCCTTCAGTTATGTATCTCATGACCTCAAAATCTAAATCTTTTTATTTGGCCAGGTTATGCACCAGTGCCGGTTCTAGAAATTTACTGGTGAGGGCAGGGTGGCACGATTGTTTCTGCATGGAAGCACACAACAAGAGCTAAAGAGCCTCTTGCAGCTCTGAGCTGCAAGTTGCAAACATTGCAGATAATCAATGTGATCCAAAATCAAAACCTTCATTTTAAAATCAGCAATTAGGTGAATCTGAAAGACAAAAATCATGCATTCTGTATCAGCACATATCATTAGAAATTGATAAATATATGTATTTAGTATTATGTCTCTAGTACATGGGCAATAGTGCTACATTCACACTGAATGTAATGTGAGCAACAGAAGCAGCAGGTTTATATGCAAAGTCTATGAATGAAACGCAACAAAAGGTCCTGTCCTGCTGCGCGTATCAGGCAGTAGAAGCAACCCATCTTGAAACATCTGAGCAGCTGAGGGGCAAAAGGCATTTCAGATCAACCAATCAGAGAAGCTGATCTGGGAGCTCACAGAGAGACAGACAGCATTTCTCATGCATATATATATATATATATATATATATTTATATATATATATATATATATATATACACACACATACATGCATACATACATACATATAAAAGACAAGGAAACGTTTTTTCATGTACTAAGGAAAGTGAGCGCTATGATCACCCCACCAAAACAAGTTATTAATGCCTAAGTTGCAAGCAAAATATGTCCGCTTTTATTATTCTTGTACCTGAAAAATGCCAACCTCTACTTCTAGTCGCCACTAATAGAAGCAGAAAACCCCTAAGAGGCAACCGGCCTGAAGCTGCTACTGCTGGGCATTCCCAGTGACAGCGTACCGCCGATGGGGTCTGTGAGTAAAATAATGCTTCAACATTAAAGTTTTATTTCAAGGCAGGATCATAATCTTGATGAACTGACTGCACAGACAATGTTTTGAGGTGGACTTTCTTGCTTAAAACATATAAAAACTACTTATACAGCAAAGCCACTCTCTGCAATTGAACACAGGAGCAGTCGAAGCATCAGATGCATCTGTGTACACTTTACTAGACTTGCCTCAAGAGCATCAAAGATTTGTTAACAAGCATAAAAAATGAAGCAGCAGACGCTTCCTTGCTGATCATATAATGTTCGGTGTAAACGTAGCAATAATGGGGCTAGAGCCGCCCATGCTGTGCACTACAACAAGGGATGTGACTTTGGTTTTACATGCTCTCTACTCATTCACTCATTCATAATCTCATAATCCTTTATTTTTTGCTTTAGTTTTCTTCCATTTCCCTTAAGGAACAAAGTTTCCCCTGTCATCATAAAGAGCAAGATTCAAACCACCTTCACATTTTCCCATAGAAGTTGCAGATAACTAAACCTGGTTTTATTTAAAAAAAAAAAACCTACTCAATCCAGAAACATAAAAAAAATAATATTTTCTTTGTCTTTTTTTTTCTAGGACATTGTTACTTGATAAATCTCTTATTTACTTAATTTAAAGAAAGTGTCTGTACTTTAATTCATGCTGGATTTACATGCCAATGATGATTTGGGAAGAAAGTTAAAAGTGAGACGTCTCAGTTGTTTTCTCTAAAGGCTTCAGTTCGACTTCCTTTACTCTGTCATGCCAGTGGTGATGCTACAGAAGACAAACTAGATCCCTGGGGGCAACACTGAATTCACTGCTCAATGGACTCGAAAAGTTTTTTTCTCTAAATCTACATTTTTTGCTCCTTTGTTGTGTCTGAAACAAAGCTGTTTTAAGTGATCAAATAATCAGGGCAGCTGCTTTTAGAGGGAAATGTGTGGTTGCTTGACTGGACCAATGCAAAAGCAGGATTTAAATGCACTAAGTTCATCTTTAACATGGTCAGGATAGTTTTTGGCATCCTTAGCATAGCATTAAGAATATGTTTTCTATTTTTCTCTGCATACTGTCACAGACAAAATGTAACAAAGAAATAACAAAACTTTTGTTTTTTTTTTACATAATAGTTTGATTTACGGTTAAACATTTATTATGTATTTACAAAGGGGGAGTGGTTACCTAGTGGTTAGGGCATTGTACTTGGGTTCGAGAGGTTCTCAGTTCAAGCCCCACTCTGACAGACTGCAACTAGGGGTCATTGCGGTGTGCTTGTGACAGTGTAATGATAATAAAGTTGAATTCTAATTCAATGCATGGTTTGATACTTTCACCTTTAACTGACTTCAATAGATAATGGTTCCTTGGAAAGTAGTTGATATATTTGTTTTTAGTTCTACAGTAACATCTCTCTTTTTTATTTTCCCCTCTCTTGTTACCTAAACAATATCAAACATTGATTTCTTTCACTACACTCCATTCCTACCACATCCATTTCTGAGATGGTTTCTCTCTAAGTTCTGTGTCCAGGTTTCTGCATTGCAGTAAAATAACTTCCTGTGTTTAAAAGGATCACAGAAAAAAACCAAATGTATTGTTACTTGACAAATGTCTTCTTTGTGGAAGTAGAGTGAGAGACAGATAAATTATGTATTTATCAAGTTTCTAGGAAAACAAAGATATTACAAAGGTTATATACACCATGAAAGGTGTTCAAAGTAGTTTTAGTTATCTGTTACAATGATTAAGCCCAGTTTTCAGAGTCTACATACACATGTAAAATGTTTTATAGCTTCTCTAAAATCAAAGGTAAACCCAACAATAAAATACAAATGGAAATGCTGTTTTTTTTTTTTTTTTTTTCACAAATAGAAAAAAAAAAGTTTTCATGGATCTCGGTTTTGTTTAAAAGTTCCTCTTTTCAGTGTCAAACATGCTACTTGAATGTTTGACTTTTTATTTTATTTTAGATTTTCAGTTAGAGACACCTTAAAAAAGCTATTATTGTCCTGTCAGTGATTTCTGAAAATGCGAATAGAATATCAACTTCAGTGTCATCAGCTATTTACATTGTGCAAGATTAAAATGCACAGTATATTTAAAGGGTCATAGAATGATTCTATAGGGTATTTGGTGCTGGTCCTTAAGGTCTCTGAATAGGGTGTGTAACATTGATTGGGCTGAACATTGCTTATTTGCTGTTCTATGAGCCGTAATGCAAGCCTGGTTAAAAGCCCTGGCATTAAATGACAGGTTTTCTTCCTTTTATGGTATGCTCAAGAATATTTAGATGAACTTTGTGCTGATTGGTTGGTTTACAACGAGGGAAGCTGCTGAGTAAAGACATATGATATGGTAGGGTGACCAGACGTCCTCTTTTTCCCGGACATGTCCTACTTTTCATACCTAAAAAAATGTCCGGGGGGAATTTCAAAATCGTCTGGGATTTTGGTCGACTACAGTGCAGCACGTAGTTGAAACAGGGAGCCTGGACATTGGTGGCCTCGTGCTTCCCCCCGCCTGCCTTACCTGGCAGTCAGCGGCCCAGCAGCCCCCCCTCCCCTTTTCAGAAACCCAAATCTGGTCACCATAGATATGCTAGATTTGCTATCAACATCTTAGAGACAAAATAATACTTAAAGCTTGTGGTTGTGGTGGCCTTATGGTCAGAGCAGCCCCTCATTTCAGTAAAAGAAGTTTAGCAAATCCTGCTTTGAACTGTCCAAGATTTTGAAAGCTGTCTTAGGTAAAATGCTTAGAGCAAATGAACAGCTTAGCATCAAACTTTGCAGGAAACTTCTGATACACAAAGATAATCCAAACCTGTCGAGTCTTCAGATCCTTGGGAAGACTGAAAGTTTTCCCCTTCTCGTGCAGCTTGGAATACTGCATTTACGCCCGTGGTTCTGGCTCATTTCATTTTAATGGAGAAACTGCCTGCTTTGTAATTCTTGTAGAAGTAAACCCAACTTTAGGCTAAACAGCTAAACTGGTGTCGTACATCTTCCTATATTCATGTTCTTGGGCCAGTGAGCCAGTGGGCTGGTTTGTATGTAAATTTCGGGGCGTGACAAAATTACATTTTAACTGAGGTTGTTTGTGTTGGGGCCCACAAAAGCGTTCTGTAACCATTGGATTACCTTAAAATATAAAAGCTTCAAAGTCAGGGTTTCACAAACAGATTTTTTTTATAGAGAAACAAACGGAACACAAACCATTGACACAATTTCTTGCCTGAGAAGGGCTCTGGTTGGTTGACACTTGGAAGACCTGTTTTCTAATAGATAATATTGAAATTATCTACAAAGCTTTTAATGTTGTATTTAGTTAAAGTACTAAATCACTGGTAAATTCAGTCATAATTTAGGATTTTTACTGTTTACTTATCATGTTATAACAGTCCGTGGTGTTAAAACTGCAGAAAAAAATATGCCAGTTTTTTTTTTAGTTCCTGTGAGGAATTAACTGTTTATTTGTTTTTTTTATATAGTTATCTATTTATGTATCTATTTTTGTTTTTGCAATTTGGAAAATACTCTATAGGTTTGTACACTAGGAGGTGCGAGCACGTTGCTCAAAGATGTTGTTAGTTAAAAACAGAGAAAAATATTTTCCCTTTTGCTCCTGTCATCATTTAGCCAATTAGGAAGCATCTCTGCTTGCTCTCCTTGACGATGCTTCCCTATCTTGTCAAAGTTCTTAGACAAAACACAGATGAGAAGATTTCAAAAGACTCAGTTGTCTTGTTTTCATCTCTCCTCCGTTTTTTGAGTCTCCGATTGAAACTACTGAGATTCCTCCATATCAGGCATTTGTGCAAAGGAAAGGGAGGGAACTTTGTGAACAGAATGCGAGATACAATTGAAATCATAAAAAAACTAAATAAAAACATGCTACCAACAGAGAATGACCATGTGCAAAACATTGGATGCATTATAAACAGATGTCTAATTTCTCTTTGGGCTGCAGTTAGATTCTTTGTTTTGTTTTGAAGCATTGCTTAAATATGGTCTTTTTTCTGACTATGGATAATGAGGCTTAAGTTCCTGTTATTGAAGCCACTATTTCATGTGTTCTCACTTTACAAATATCCAGCTACAGTTTATGAAAGACTCCTGTTGTGTAGGACATAAATATATAACATAAACAGTGACATTTGCTGTTGAATATGTGACCAAACTACTGGTCTTAATAATAATTGCAGAACCTGGTGGTTCCAAAACTTCTTATCCTGGGCTACCCTTCAGCTAAAAATAAAGTTTATGCACCCCCCCTCAGTAACTTGCATATGAAGATAGTTTATAGAAGTTTATTTTGCTTTGTAACAGAAAACTACTTTACTACCAATATTTATTCCTTTGTTAAATATCTTATTATCTCTAACGCACACCCCTACATTACAGGGACTCAGTTTTAAAAGACACTAACTTACCTCTCAATTCAACTAAGTAAAAAGTAAATGCTTCTGTTTGTGAAGAAAGTAGCTTTAAATCTGTATCCGATGACACTATGGCAAAATTTGTCAGTAAAGATGTTTTTTTACATGTTGGAATTATTCCTCTAAGATTAAATGTTTAGAATTTATACTATAACTTTATAAGTGTTATGTAAAGCATATATGAGCACCAGAATCTTATGCTCAAACAGGAACTCAAAGCTGAGGCTGAAATCAATCACATTGCATTAATCAAACCTGTCAATGATATTAACACAGTTAAAGAGATCAATGTTCCAGCAGCAGACAGGAGGAATCCTCTGCCGTATGAAGGTGTGTGATAATTTTCCTTTTAGAGTTTTTATTCTGCCTTGCTCAAATGTTCTGTATACTTTTGCAATATATATGGAAGTCTATGTAAATGATAAATGGTAAATGGCCTGTACTTATATAGCGCCTTTTTTCAAGTCAGGAGACTTGACCAAAGCGCTTTACACTACAATAAGTCATTCACCCATTCACGCACACACTCACACACTGATGTCAAATATGAGATGGAATAAGGTGACTCTCGATATTATTTTTAAAAAGTTCAACCAACATAATGCATTATTTTAGTTGCTTTCTTAAAGCAACAGGAACTTCTGGAATCTGCACTTGATATTTAAAAGCATTGTGAATGCAATCCTTATCAAATGTTTTCAGGAGATTTGCCCTTTTTATCATTTTATGATACTTTTTTGTCAATTTCAGCATAACAAATTATATGATCACCTATTTGCCTTACCTATATGGCAACAATCTGTGACACTGTTTAGTTTGTGCTCCATTAGTGATTTCTTTGTGTTTATAGGTCCTACTATTATGCTTTTCATAGTCAACTATAGGAATTGAAATAATGCATTTAGCACTACGGATTATTCAGTTTTTTTGTTGTTTTTTTTTTTATCAACAGTGTCCTGTCTGGCAATGTGGCAATAAGAATAATTGTCTTGATGCCATAAAGACCCCAGCAGATTTTACTTTCACAAGTGGAGCAGTACGGCTATCGCCATAGTGTTCAGCTTGTGTTATGCATATAAATTGCTTTATTATAATTATGCAGGGAGTTTTACAGAATATATGGACTCAGAAATGTAAGTAGAACAGGAAAGGAAAGGAAAAGGAAAAACTGAAAAAAAGGAGAAAAGATGAAAGAAAGAGGAGATAAAACGGAGATAATGATAAAACATTTTCAGTCTGCTTCATCACCTGCAAAGAGATGTAAAAAGAACAGCACAACCAATGAACATGTTACGAGATATACATACAAAAAAGTAACACCTAGGTACTATCACTGAAGTATAAGTAGTATTATTTAATCTGATATGTACTCTGTGTTACCTGAAGATAAGAATATGGGCTTTCTGTATGGAAGTGAATCTCTGAGTACCTGGAACCAAGCACCTGTAGTTGTTTGTGAGAGTGCACTTGTGCATTTAAAGTTTATTCAAAAGAAAAATGCTCAATACTGGTTGTGGAGAGCAGACGATTATTCAGTTGTTATGCTGTATTAGTTGTTTTCTTTCAACCTGGATGAACATTCAGTTTGACCCAGGGCTTTCTAATGCAAGCATCCATGTTATGGTGATCCTAGGCCAGCTGTTAGGTTTTAGCTGCTTTCTGCTCTACTTCCAGCGAATGGCTCATCTGGGGCAAGTCTTTATCTGATAATTCATTATAGCTGATGATATTGGATGGTCCACACACACAAATCTAATACTTTCCACCAACCCTTACACAAACATATATCAGTAATAAGATCAACACATATATTATAATTTCAGACTCAATTATTTACAAAAACATGCCATTCTGAATTGGTGTACTTAGTCTTTTTTTCTTACTAAATAGAGAATGTTTTTGCAGTTAATTTTATGATAATAAAACACCCCCACTGTGATTCATTTTTAAATCTCTGACTTGCAGTCACCCTCTAAAAACCTTCTCCTCCCTTACCTCCTTTTCTTCATATGCTCTGGTATTCTTCACACTGGACAGCATGCTAAAGAAGTGGGGCAACTATTTTTAGAAGGGTTATGTTTGTTGTGAATTATAAGCCTCTCCACCATGTGGTGTATTAGTTATGCTTGTATGAATGGATTTATTAAGCATATTTCCAGGCTGGGTTCCTTTCAGATTTACAATTTCACAAAACAGTTGTTAACATGCGTTGCCTTATTTTTTTATTTTTTTTATCCCCCCTCCTCTCCTCCTTACACACACTTTTAGCGTCTGTAATTACCATTGCTTGTCTTTGCCAGAGACACCAGATGTTCTCCCGCTGTATACCTTAACAGTGTCCCACAGTTCTCTTGCACTGAATCATAAACAGTTAGGACTGCTGCAATGTGTGAAACAGCAAAGCAATAATAATAAATCATCTCTGAAAAAAACACTCCTGCTGAAATTGTAGACTTTGTTTTTCAGCTCATAAATTCAATAAGTAAACAACAAATACAGAACATGTCAATTGATATGACTAAAATGTGGAATGATTTAGATTCCACTTTATTAGATAAAGCTTCTCAGTTGCTTTTTAACAAAATTAGCTACTCTCCAAACCACACGACACCTAATGCATTAAATTATGTAGAACTGATGAACCAGACATGTTCAGATTTAACATCAAAATAAGGAAGAAAGGGGATTTAAGAGACTTTAATTCAGCAAAGTTCTCACTGTTGCCACACTAGGTGGTAGAAATATTTCAGAAACTTTAAAAACTCAGATGGAACATTTAGTGAGAATTGTTTGGACAGAAATTTCAGAAATTGGAGAAGAAGAGACAAACAGGCTTGAAATTTTGGAAAATAGCAGCTCATTATAACTAAGTTATGCACAGTGCCATAACATGACAAACCTTGAAGCTTACAGCTGCAGGATATCTTAAAGAGGTGGCTCTGCTATAAACTAAGAACAGGACATTAAGGTCACATTTTGCACAGTCTCCACAATTGTTGACAATATCAGATTGGAAAAAGGTTGCATGATCTTAAGAGTCTTGGTTTCAGCTGCAAAATCCAGATGTTAAAAGTTTGAAATAAACATGATTCTGCCCTGTCTTCTATAAACGGTCATGGCAGGTGGAGTTTATGTAATATGTTCTCTGCTCACTTTGTGTCCCTTAGTGCCATTTATGTCTTATTTGAATGTCACAGCCTGCCAGATTATTGCTGCTGACATCTTCATCCTTTTATGACCACACTGAATCCATCTTCTGATTGCAACTGCCAGAATTATTATGCACCATGATGCAAAGCTCAATTAATCTCTAACTGTTTTTTTTTTTAACATGACACAACCTCTACTATTGTCCAATGGTCTTTATTCACATTGATTCCAATTTAACAAGAAGGAATTTTGCATCATGATTATGCAGTCGACAAATCAATACCAATTGGGGTATGCTATTAGTGAACAAATGAACAAATCCTGTTTACCTATCATTGTAAATCCTGTTAAGATGTTGAATTTATAATATAAGGAATTAGGGTAGGAAGGAAGGAATTGTACCACCTGGAACCTCTAATTAATTTCATGGAATTCTTTCTGTCAGGCCATTCTTCTATACTCCTGTAGGTCTTCATTGCCTATTTGGGCAAGGATGGAGTAATCTGGATGGGTTTGATAAAGCAGGGATGGACACCCGGATGTCAATCTAAGAGTGAGAGATATTTAAATTGTTACCTATTTAGTGGCACATGTGTTTTAGAGTTTAGTTTGGCTATTTTTAAGAATAAAAGGACCATGTGCAAATAAAACTCGATGTAGTAAAAGATGTATAAACCACATCCTTTAACTTTGAGAGTATCCTTTTACACATGTATTTAAAACATAAACCATGCTTTAAAATGTAAAATATACAAAGCCAAAGATACAAATCTGTCTTTGTATCTTCAGTCTATTGATGAATCTTTTGTGTCGTTGAACATAAAGCTATATCTCCTCTCTCTTGTTAAAGACCACCCTCTTTATAAGCCAGTACTTAATTATTTCTAACTCCAGCTGAAAAAGAACATAATAAATTTAGTTTGACACTTTAATGAAGTCTTATTTATCAATGAGCTAAGAAGATCTAATGAAAGTGAAATTAATATCAAAGGACTGCTTTGACATGCTTACCAGGGTTTCATTTGAATGCCCATTAACTGCTGTTTCTTTAATAGTTCCCTCTCTGTCTCTAAACACAGTATCTGTACCAACTTTCGATGCTCTCCTCTCGCTCTACACAACTTACACATCTCTGTCTGTCTAAGCCGATAATTTGCCCAACATGTCATGTCGTCCGCTGTGTCTTTCAGCCCTTTTCTGTAAATTTCAATTTTCCAATTTCAGTCCCTTTATTGGCGTAACGGCTCAGACAGATGGAATGTGTAATGTTCCAGCCTCTCCTTCGTATCCTGTCTCCACTCGTGAGCCCCCGTCCTTACCTTCAGCTTTTTCTCCTGACCTTTTATTTAAATGTTCCTTCTTGCCCTCTCCTCTTGATCGACATCCTCTCTCAATACTCCCTTTTCTTCCTACCACTTCACCCAGACTGACCCTTGTGCATTGTCAACAGTTCTGAAGTGTTTTTTTTCCTCAGAAACCTACACACATTTTGCAACGCACAATTCATTTATTTTTGTATTTTTTGTTCACATCTAGTGAGCTGTTTATTTGTTCGTGTGCAAGTGTGTGGAGCTGAGTGTGTCCCTATTCTTTTTCTTGGCATCAGAGCAAGCAGGAGCATCATGGTTGAATAGCATGAGGGCAAGCTGACAGTGTGGCAGACAGATGATGCTGGGCACATGACTGCTACTCTGGCCCTCCTTTTCCTCACCACTTTTCCTTATGCTTCTAAACAGATTTCTCTTTTGCACATAATTATTTCCTTTTTTCTTTCTTCATTTTTCATAGCAATGGGTGCTGAAGACCTCACAATATTCCTCCTTGCTCTGTAATGAATCACTTTAACTTATAGCCAAGGCACTAAGCATAGGAAGAAGCATTTTCAAAATCACATATTAAAATAATCAGAATTCTGCTGAGGACTAACCACCTGGTGCTGTGCTTTCTTTTTTTTAATTTTCATTTTTCCCATTATGTTTTCTCATCTTAACAGATGTTTTAGTCACTTTGAGAAACCCAGAGGAAGATGGAAATGATTATGTAGGAAGGGGAAGACGTAAATGTCAATCATCACTTACGCTAAATGAAAACATTACTGTTTAAAAAAACGTTATGGCCTGTAGCGATTTTAGTGAGTAATATGCAGGATGTTGGCATCATGGATGGTTGTAGTGGGGGATTGGAGGGCTGGAAAGGAATGAGGCTAAACATTAGATTGCTGGAGCTCATACTGTAGTTTTCCCATCAGGGTGTCCAATTAAGCGAAACATCCTAAAAATTCAGCATTTCAGATGGGATATTTTGTTTAAGTTGCTAAAGAGGAATAATGTAAAAAGAGAAATTCACATGTTTGTAAATGTAGGTTTAACACAAGTTAGATTGATCTTAAAATGGCATTTTGTTTCTAACATAAAATCATAAACGCCCTCAGAGCCTGATACATAATGGCAAAAAACTTTTCAAAGTCTTAAAGCTCCACTAACACTCTCGTGTTCTCTGACGAGCATGATAAAAATAGTAAATGAAGTTTCAATCTTTTGCTTATTAAAATTGTATAAAATTCACTGGCTAAACCAGCACAAGTATCCATGATGCTAGTTTATATTTCTAGGTTCTTACCTTTTCTGACTTGTTTAAGTTTTAATTCAATTAATTTCCTTCTCTGGACTAAAATTATACAAAAAAATGATTTGATGACCTTAACAAAAATCAAGGAGATCCAATTTAATCGAGTTTGTCTCAAAAGATACGTGGAAATTAATTTGAGTTCAGTTTGACTGCTGCATGGATCAAATGCATGCCTATAATAACTGTTGTTTTAAGTTTCAAACAGAGCCTCACATACCTAATATTACTTTATTATCATTAGGACCAAAAATGTATACAACCATCATTGATAAACAGCCTGAATATTATCTTTCCACATCAGAATTAGAAGAATGGGAATCAGAATAAACTTTATTGGCCAACATTTTGTACACAACAGAATTTAGTTTTAGTTCCATGGCAAGTTTAATTGTATAGCACATTTTACTAGCAAGACAATTCAAAGGTCAGACAGTGCAAAGTGCTGTGCTCCAAGCATTGACAGTGAATAGACAAGTATAAATAGATAACTTTTGGAAGAAATAAATATATCTACTTGTTTTTGTATGTACAACCATTTTTTTACAGTATGTACAGAAAAAAAGGAGGTTGTGACTTTCTAAATGTCTGTATTTTTTACGTAGTCTAGTTGACTAATTAGACTTTAAATAGTTTTTGTCCATCAGAGGGTCAGTCTGTGGGAATAATCTGTCTCCAGGGTGGCTTGTTTTTATCAAAACGCTCTGCAGCACGGACCTGAAGGTAAAAGCCTAAAAGGTTGGTGCCGGATGTGTGGGAGGTTTTAGCTGCTCTTTTTCTGACCCTACAACTTTACAAGTCCTGAATGGAAAGAAGGTCAGCTCTTATAATCCCCTCTGGGGACCTAATCATTTATTGCAGTTTGGACACAAACACAGGAACGGCTGAATGATGGTTATGTAAATGAGCAACTGCTCCTCTGGACAGTTGCACTTCTTGAGTTGCTGCAGAAATTTCTACTGAGCCTTTTCTGAATCTTTTCTAATGGTAAGGGTCTTTTTAGAGGATGTTTTCTAGGAAACTAAAGTTTTTGACAATAAAGTGTTTTTTAGGATGATAAGAGAAGGTAATGTGGGGGGAGTTCTCAAGAAATGCACCCTTGTCGTCACAATCTAAAACAGTTCCAAGATCCAGGTGGTATTAGCTCACCAGTTAGAGCCCAGTCCATCACCTGACTGTATGCAGACTCTTCCCTGTTTGGATCAGACCATTAACAGTGGTGTGAGCTGCAAACTTCAGGAGTTACAATGAAGGGTCTGCTAAGGTGCCTCATTTGTGTACAGTAAAAAAAAAAAAAAAAAGAGTGGGCAAAGAACAGACAATTGGGGGTTGCTGGTGTTGATGATTCTTGTGCAGGGGTAGATACTCGCCTCATCTGCTGAACCAGGAAGGTTAATTGAAATTAACAAATCACAAATATCACTATTTAAATTCTAAAACCAGTGCAAAAGAATAGGTTATATAATTATCAAGCAACCAGTATCGTACTGTGGCCGAGGGGTGCACATGCTGTGTAAATAAATAATTTCACAGCAAATGCGCAGTCCTTGAAACACAACAATCAACCTATTCTCATTATGAGTGCGTATGAAATCGTACGAAAAGTAATGCACCGTAATTTCATACATTTTGGACGTTTTTTTTCGTCGTATGCGCATGCGCATCTGACGCACCATTCACGAATATAGAATATAAATTACAATTAGCCCTAACCCTGACCCTAACCCTAACCCTAAGATATAAAAAAGCAAGCAACGTAGTAAGAGACATGAATAAGTGATGATTGCACTGTTTTTCCCATTTTTACGTCCGTCCGCGGATCTGCTTTTTTTTCCTGTCTGCCAGCGCATGCGCACTGATGTGGTTTTTTGAGGAAAAACGTCCAAAACGTACGAAATAGTGTGCATAACTTTTCGTACGATTTCATACGCACTCATAATGAGAATATGTTGCAACAATAAGACAAACAAACAATTATGCAAACAGTAATACAAAAAAAACATAAAGACAAACGTGCAGCAAAGGAGAGAAGCTGCAATCATTATGTAGACATGTTTTGCAAACAGGCCAGCTTCAAACACATACATGATATTGCCACAGAAACATATAAGACACATGCAAACGAAAAATTATGGTTTGCCCCTAGTGGCCTGGAGCACTTCCATTATGCAACTTTTCTTTACTTTGCAGGAGGGCTGAAACGATTGATTAAATTAATCTGATTATTTGGTGTTTCCAAAATAAACATCAAACAATTTATTAATCAATTAATAATGCATTAATAATGTACTGGAATGTACACACTCTAACACATGAGATTAACCAAAAGAGAAACTCACCCAGAGCAGCAATTATGTTTAAATTGAAGAAATTATATAAAAACTTTACAATTAAGATTAAAAACCTTTTCTTTCTATGAATATAATCTATAACTTCTCAAGTGGCTTTAGCTACACCTAATTTTGTAGGTATAGCATTACTAAATTTTTTATAAAATGTCCTTTAAGGTACCTTTTCATATCCCTTTATAAATCAATTCATTGAACAAATTATCAAGCCCTTACTTGCATTTTTTCCATCTTGCTACACTATCCTTTAAGAGTGTTTTATTTACAAATACATGATCTATTTGCAGCAATTCTTATGTTTGCTGGGCGTGTCCACCTTGCTGTTCCCTTCTATCTGTGATTGCAGCTTTTTTTTCCTTTGCAGCATTGCATCTTTTGTATTTGTATGTTAGTGTCATATTTGTGTTTGTAGGACTTTCTGTATGCTGTGAAATCATGTATTTACACAATATTTTGACCTGTCGACCACCAAAGTATTGAACCTTCAAAAATATAGATGTAATTTAAAAACAATGAATTTATAAATTGTTTTTTTTTATTGAACTTTATTAATCCCACACTGGAGAATCTCACCTCTGCATTTGACCCATCCCCTTAGGGAGCAGTAGGTTGCCACTGTGCAGGGCCTGAGGAGCAGTGTGGAGGTTAAGGGGCTTGCACAGGGACCCAGAGTGGTAGTCTGTGGACGTGGGGCTGGAACTCAGAACCTCTGGGGGCCAAGCGTATTGGCCTAACCACTAGGCCGCCACTCCTCCTATTTATTTTGCATCTTTTCTGCTTTCAATAGAGCACACACAATTATCATAAAATAACAAATATAATTAAATTATTTCATATAATAGTTTCTAAAAGGTCTATCTGTCATTGTAGGAATTCATTCTTTTCTTTTTCTGTGCCTTATCCTCTTTTCCAGCCTATCAGCTTTAACACACTGAACAGCAAACACAACAGGCTCTTTAAATTTAACTTTCAAAAAGAGAATGCGAGTCACACATTTCACTGTTTTCTCTTTCCTCCTTCCCTTTCTCCACTTTTTCATTCTGCCCTATGTCTATCCAGTCCAAAGATCTAAGCTGTTTTCATCTCTTTGACTGGGAGACCTCTCTCTGACTCTTTCCTCTTTATCTTCTCATCCTGGGAAGGCTCGAGTGTAGCAAACCCACTCCTGTTGAGGACTGAGTGTCATGTTTGACCAAGCTCTAAAAAAACCCCAATCACTTCACATCTCTCCAGTCCTCCGCAGCAGTCGCAACCTCCACTCTTCCATCTCTGAATTGTTTTTCCTGACTGCCTCCTTCTGTCCCTATCTCTCAAAGTTGTTATTTTACACTTATATTATATTTGCCTGTTTATGTAGCAGTGACTTCATGCTGTTAAAAGCCATTCTTGCTTTCATCAAATTTAATCAAAGGATGCAAAGCTCTACCAGCCGTTCTATTACTCTGTTTATTTCGTTATGATATTATTTTTCTTATATGTTCATAAGAAAATGTCCTCAAAGGATATCTTTTCCTGGACTGTGCACTGATGTGAATACAGTTCCCTTTACTGTGCCACTTAATACAAATTTTGAGTGGGATGTCCTTGTTATGCCAGTTATGTTAAAAGGCATTAAGATCATCCAGATTTGTCTCGTTGGTCTTGGTAAACAAATCCTTATTTTAAATTTTACTGTCCCATGTTTGGTCGTATATGTTGTAATGCCTAAATAGGAGAGATGTAAGTATGTGGTGAAACATCTGTGATCAACCAAGACCACACCAGGGTTTTTACAGGAATGAGTAACTGTAATTTAATGCATTTTAATGCTCTTTTAATGCTCCTAGAAATAATGCCTTCATATACACACATATTTATATACATATTTATATAAATATATATATACATATACATCTTTACCGTCGAGAGGCTGCAGCCATTTCCCGAATTCCTAGTCTTCCAGCCACAACATTTTCCCATTCTCTAGCTTTTTCTCCGCCTAAAGCTTCTTTAGTGAACATACTTCTTTACGATCAACTGGAAGCAGTTCCTTGCAAACACGTGGAACAAGTTAATTCTAATCTAATATATCTGACGAAATTGTTTTTATAAACGTTTTGTTTTTATTTTTTATGAATCATTTTAAATGCCACTGTAAACACATTTATAAATTGTAATGCCAATTAAGGTCTTAATTTAAAAGAATAGTTTAATGACATTTAATGATTTCTAATGACCCACGGAAATCCTGCACACACAATAATAACGGAAAAATATGATTATAATCAGCAATACATGCCTGCTTAAACAGGCTGACACTAAAAATATTATTTCCAAAACCTTCCAACTTTTCCCTCTTCTTTTAGCTGTATATATCTCGGTCAAACAGCAGATTATCCCCTCAAAAATGACACAACAGTCATGCAGTACCATTTAAATCTGATTTCTACTTTTTTATGTTCATTCCAGTAGAAGTGAACGAGCAACAGTGAACACCTTAAACCAGGGGTGTCAAACTGGTTCCAGAAAGGGCCGTGTGGCTGCAGGTTTTCTTTCCAACCAAGCAATAGCACACCAGACCCCAGTCATCTCATCAAGTCATCATGTTCAGATTGGACTCACTTGATGAGATGAATGGAGTCTGGTGTGCTATTGATTGGTTGGAAAGAAAACCTGCAGCCACACGGCCCTTTCTGGAACCAGTTTGACACCCCTGCCTTAAACTGTGTTCCCTTAGCTTTATGAGTGGCTCTTTATTGGGCTTTAACCTGCATGTTGGGAGATGACAGGCTTCTGATACTGTTAAGCTGAATGTAACTCAAAATAACTGACTGTGATGGGTCTCAACATGGGGGAATGAATTGGCCATAATTATTTCAAATGGACTTCCCTTTTACAGTGGTTTTCTGGTCTTACCAACCACTCAAAACACACTATATAATAAGTGGCATTCTTCCATTTACGCGCACAAGTGTACATCCACCAATACAGCAAATTGTTTAGCATCTAGGTGTGTCTTCATAAAGAGTACTTGTAATGTGGCAGGAAGGAAAGTTGAATTCAGCTTTTAATTTCCAAAATGTCAAGCAATTTGCCCCATCAGTCACGTCACTGTCAATCTTAAAGGCGGAGAGATAAGCGATTTATTCTTTTATGTTTTTGTAAGCCTTTTTTAAATGGCTTGGTTTGCCATGTCTTATATTAAGCCTCTGCTGTTTTTTGTGCAAAACCAATCAAGCATATTTTAGTAGATTAACATGTTCCAAGCAGATAAACTGAAATGACTATTACTGTTAAACATCATATAGATGCATCTCAGTAAACATCAAAATAATCATAAATATACACTACACACAGATTGGTATATATCAAAGTTTTATTTCTATTAATATTATCTAATGAAATTGTGGAAAACAACTAAAGTTGTACGCTCTTTTAAAGTCATCAGTCCCCTTTCCACTGAAAACTCCAAAATTTAAAGCCCCAAAGTTTGTACTACCCATGTAAGAATCACTTGTAATTAATCAGTGTTCTCTCCCATTAGTCTGGAAGATCTGTGACAGTCAGCCTGAAAGAAACCACACTACACCTTCAGACCTGCGGGTGGTTGTAACAAGAACATACAGGTGGTTCTACTTTTACGTTCAGTGCCAACAAGCTATAAGTAAATGTCTAAGCTTGAAAAGTAAAAAAAAAGAAAATTATTAACACGAATTTGGCCAGGTTTACTTTTTAACTGAATGATTAATTTAAACATAACCACAAATAACATTAATACCTACGTTAACCTACAATATTTAAGCAGATTGATATTAGGCAGCGGAAATACTCATAGTCCCTTGGCTTTCTCTAGGGATTACAACTGCTACTACTGCCTGGTTAGCCTAACTAGCCTAGCAGCCAGACTGGTTAATCAGAGGGACTCTGCCACTCTAAAAACATATTTTAAAGTACAATCAGAACCTTAATAAACAGAATATTCAAATAAAGTTCAGGCCCACACTGGCCTGAACCCTGCAATTTAACTTGGCGACAAATTTAAAGGTTGTCTTTTTTCGCGAGCAAAGTTTTGAGGTGTACTTTCTTGCTGAATAACAACTTAAAACAACTTTTAGTGTTAAAAATTGAATGGATAATTAACGACTGACTCACTGACGGTACAGCTGTGGTTAGCATGAGCTCCTACTCCGAATCCCTGCTGAGTAAGCAGCCGACACCGTGTAGTCAACAAATTGACTACAGAGATTAAGTATTGCGTTGTACTGTCTTGCTTAAAAACTTCTTTGAACATATTTTATGACCTGCTCCAGATATAAGCAACATCTAAACACACACCTTTATCAGTTACTGCCCTCGCCGGTGAAATAAAGCACTGCAGCACAACAGCTGTATGCAACCCCCTCAAAAGCCCAAAAGTAGTGGGTCTAAATTCCCAGAATAATAAAACCCCATGAAAAGTAGTTTACCTTAAATTATTTTAAATATGAACAGTAAGACTATCCAGTCTTTTGAAAGCTCCAGGCTCTGAGTAGCAATGGAAAAGGGGCTGTTTATGGTGTTCTTCTTAAAAATAAAACCTGCGATTTGTCATTTCATGCACAGTCAGCATTTTGAATTATGTTTCTGAATTCAGTTTCTATTTGCTTTCCACTCTTGTTGTAACAGTGCCCTAAAGTTGTGGTGAATGAGTATAATGCATCATCAATTTGATAAGTTCTGGACTTGTTTGTCTCAGTGTATAAGTACTGGAAGACAATTGACAGGAAGCACCAAAGGGGTTAGCAAGGGGTTGTTCTTTCATATATAGCACCCATTAAATGGTCAAGTCAAATCAATGGTGCTGATGCATTTTGATATCCAGAGCTAGAGCCAAAATGAAATGAAACTCTGTTTAATGCTGTTAATAATCAAAAACATTGTTATCTCAGATGTCTATCTGTTGTTCTTATCTACATTTTAACTCACATTCCTGCCTTTTCTTCCCCCCGCCAATGATGGCAGTGGATGAGGCAAAGCAAACAAACAGTCTCTTGTGAATGAAGTCGATTGAGACAGCGCTCATCTGCATGCATGAACAGCTCCCACAAAGTAACTATGCATATCAATCACACCCCTCGTGTTCAACAGGATTCGTGACCTTCTAAGGGATTCCTCTGGCAAGATATAGTAGAATGTACAAGACAACACACTTACTCACTCGCAAACTGACATATATCTATGCACACTTACATCTCAGAAGTGCTCACACACTCACTCTTTCACTGACAATCTCACACCCGCTGCTCAGCACTCTGTCACAGCTGTCAGTGGGGTTTGACACCGGCTCTCCTGTCTCATCATTAGTTTTAGTGAGAGATGTCCTGTCCCTCGAACAAAAACAAACATGGCAGGCTGTGACAAATCAATTAATCAGATGGGGCATTTGCCAATAGTTATGTTTCACTTACAAACTAATGTGTGTTGAATGTCTCTTGAAAAGTTTCCAATAATGTAAAGCAACTCCTGCAATCAGCAGCCCCCTCACCAGTTTTGATCAATAAATCATTGGAGGCAGATAGATTAATGTCAAAGCTGCTCTCTTTGACGAATTATCATTTTCCCAACTAACTGAATAAATGTACTTACGAGTTGGAATGTTCTAGTCATTACGGTAAAACTTACTTTAATTTTATCAAGTAGAAACTTTGGAGACTTTTCTTTTTTTGCATCATGTTATTCTTGATAAAAGGTTATTTATAAAGTTCATATTGACTTTCTTTCTTGCTGAGAAAATGTAATTATTTTGTAATAATTTGTTCCACTGGCATTCAATTTTTAGTTTGTTATGTGTGATTAAATAACAAATATGGGCCTTAAGAACTGCAAAAACCAATGGATAATTGACTAAGTAGTCACAATTATTAGTTTTCTGACTAATTTCCTAATGGCAACAAAAAATGAAACATAGGGATTGCTTTTGCATTGTTTGGCAATATTAATGTATCAATATTGTAAAGCATTCCTGAAAGACTGAAGTGAACTTTCTGCCTTAACATTATCACATTGTATGACTCTCTAATTTATTGTTAAGTCTCTGAGAGAAATGTGATTGTATGTCACTGTCAAAAAAAATGTGTAACTTTTTAGAAATGAAAAAAAAAAAAAAACGCTTTTACATGTAAATTCCCTTTTTTTTTTAGAATATGCTTTGTGGTCCTGGTAAAGCTTTTGTTTTAAATATTAGTGGAGGTGTAGATGAAGCCAGTCTTAAATGTTTCACTCTAACCTTTAACAACCCTTTACAAATATTTAAAATACATGCTAACTCTGATAAGAAAATAAACACCTGCTGAACAGTAATCATCTTTTAATTTCTAAAATCCCAATTTAGTCATTTATGTTTTCTCTCCCCCCACCCCCCTTCTAATAATAAGTTTTTTGTTTTGTATTTGTGATATATGCAAACAATCAGCATGTCAAACAAGGTGTAATTGTCTGCATATTTAAACAAAACTAAAGTAAACCAAGCAATCAGTGTTATGGACTTGGTGCATAGCATTTTAACAAAGCTCAATATTACACCTTACATTTTTTTGAATTGATAAAAAACAAAACAAAAAAACATGTGTTACTGTAAATAATATGTAAGCCTGGAAAATGCTTTAATTTCTCTCAAAATCAGATTAACTTTGAAAACAAACTACCAAGCATTTATCAGTTTACAGCATCTATGGTTAACGATTAACATGTCAGCATGTTCTAACTCTATTTAGCCATAAAAACAAGACATGCTATCATACTTATGAAAGAGATCAGCATAAAGAGTTTAAAAAGTTCAAGGTGAGAAAGTGAGTTATGGGATCCCTTAAAAGAAAATGTGATACCACCCATCCAGCCAGAACACTCTGCATCTGAATCGATCTTGTTGTGAGTTGAAGCAACTGGAACAAAGGCAAACCACAGAACAAACAGAGGAGCCTCATCCACTGGAATACAGGGACGAGTAGATGGATAATGGCTGACAGGGTTTTGGTTTCCTTACATTGTCACATTTCTTTGTTACTGATCTCAGTCTGTAGTTTTTTTATCCTATTAATCAATTGACTCAAATCTTTCTCTTTTTCTCTTTTTTCTTAAAGTCTTCTTCATAGTTTACAGGTTTTTCCTCTTGTTTCCATTTTAGAGTTATTTACTCCCAATTATTTTTCACTAAGTTTTCTTCTGGAGCTATTTATTTTGACGGTACTTTAACCTTACTTCACGTTCGTCCTTCACTTTGTTTTGTTTGTTTCTCACCTCACTTCAGCTTCATTTTTGTACTTCTTTTTTTTAACTTCTTCGTTTTTTTCCTCTATCACTTTCAACTTATGCTTCCTCTGCTTCATTTCATCCCCTTTTCCTCCCCATTTCCTTTCTTACCTCTCGAGCAGATTATGTCTACATTGTCGATCAGAAAGTTGAAGTAGCCAAGCAACCAGAGGCGAGAGCAGGCAGAGTAGCTGCTCTGCCTGACCTCCCTCCCTCTCCAGAGAAAAGTAAAACAAAAGCTAATGCAAAATGTCAATAAGTTCTATGGATAAAATTATTCACCATTAATACTAGCCTTTAGCCGTTTTATGAAACTTTACACTTATATTTCTTCATGTTTAGGGGTATTCTTCTTTCACAGATTATTTTTTCTGGGGCTAATAGCTAAGAATTAGCAATAGTTCAGCCTAAAGCTGGAGCATTTAGGCAGCTAATTAAAAAACAGCATCAAAGGTTTATGAGGTTCTAATAATCTTATCTTGGAGGTTTAGGTTTAGGAGGATAAGACAGGTGCGACCTTCCTTCCCACAGCAAATGCCATCGGTTTGCCCTGCAGCAAATCTTTTGACCATCTTCAAAACGCCTCACTGAATCAACTTAGATAAAGGACTTGGATAAAGAAAAAAAAAAAAACATGCCAGTGAAATTGAATTTTAATGTTTTGTAACAAACTGCAAAAATTAAACCACATGAAATAATGTATCTTATTTGTTTCCATTTTGTATAGTGAAATGTAATAGAATGTTTTGATACAACTTTACTTTGGTAATGTAAAATTTAATTCTAAGAGGTGCACAATAGAAAATACATTTTGGAAGGGATGTTTGTGTGTGTTTGTATGTATTTGTGTGGTTGAGGTTTTTGGAAAGAATCCAATGAACCAATGCATCCTTGGATGGATAATGAAAAGACAGAATGAGTAATGAACTGAATTTTCTTTTAATAAGATTTCCAATATAATATGCCTTAATCACATGTAAACATATATAGTTCTCAAAATTACATTGTGAAGCAGCAGGCCTTGAAAAATATTTTATAGGTTGTAATTTTTTGTGAACATTTCAAGAAAATGTAACAAGGACAGAGACTTCTTCTGAAGAGCTTGCTTCATTTGTACTGTATGCTAAGGGGAATATTGTTTGATGTCCTTTTAATTTGTTTCTGAGACAACTTTTACAATGGACCTTTAGGAGAAAATTGAAAATATTTTCAATTCAATCTAGTTTATTTATACGGTTCCAACATCATAACGCATGTCATGTCAAGGCATTTTACAGAGACAATACAGTCAGACTTTAAAGTTTGTGTCAAGGAAAATCAGCTGAGAGCATCCAGTTATTGACCTGCAAGACATGCTATAGGATGACCTATCCGTGATGATTTTAGCGTATATTTTGGCTACGTTCACACTGCAGCCTGAAGTGACCCAAATCTGATTTTTTGCCCATATGCTACCTGGATCAGATCTTTTCATGGCAGTCTAAACACAGATCCGATTTTTTCCCAATGTGATCCAGGCCACTTGGCTATGTGGGCCTATATCCGATACGAATCTGATCTTTTCAAATGCGACCTGTGTGTGAATGATCAGGTCGCATTCATCCGACCTGAACGCCATTAGTATCCGACATAGGTCACTATTCTGCTTCCTGCTACACAGAAGTGGAAAGAAAACAACAACCATGGTGGACGATGATGCAGAGAGCAATATTTTTTTTAACCATCTTGAAAAGATTGAGGTTTTAAGGTTTAAGCACTACATCCATGTTTACTTCCATAAACACAAAGTACGCTGGCCTGTGACGTCATTGCTTCCTCTACTGCGCATGCGGGACACTTAAGCTGTATGAATGCATATATTGCATATATGCATATATTTGGAAATGTGAACGGCAACGCAAAAAAATAGGATTTCATTAAAAAAACACAATTGAGCATCAAGGCCTGCAGTGTGAACATGGCCTTTGTCACTGACTCTTTAACAATCCCTCCGCCCCAAGCATGGACGTAACTACAGTGGACAGAAAAAACTCCCTTTTAAAAGAAAGGAACGCCCAGCACAACCGGGCTCAGTGTGAACGGTTGTCTCTCTCTCATAGATAACATAAATAACTTATCAAATAATGCAGAATAAGAGAAAATAGATAGAACGAACCAGGATAAGGGAAAAGTGGTCTCTATGTCATCCAGCATCATAAACATATTTCAGCATGATTAAAAAAAATGTATTTGTGTGCATTATTTGACTTTATCAGTTTAAATCACACATATTTTTCTTTGTGAAACTTTGGAAGTAGTCTCACTCTATGTTAGCATAAAAGTCCTGTCAGAAGTAATGTCTAAATCTCCCAACTACAGTCTTCTAGAGGTCAATACACTCTTATACTAAGGCCAAAAATCCTTACTTCAAAAACTACAAGCTGTTTCTATAAAAAAAAACTCCAACTCCTCAAAAGCACAGACAAGAAAACAAGAAAGGGTTCCTTCAATTTTTACCCTGGTTTCTTTCAAACGATTTAGCTTTTTTATGTTAAACATTAGTGTTTCCACTATGGATTATCTTGAGCTACCAAATACTCTACTGAGTGACTTGACATAAGCTCAAGTAAGAGTTTTTACTTGAATATGATGTGCATATATGAAATATCAAAGAACAGGACATGAGGCTTGTGTGAGCAGACTGCAAAGGTTCACTTTGTTGGTTCTAGATTTATTGTTTAACCTGGAATCTTAAATCATCCACAAAACTATATAAAACAGAATTTAGCCACTTTGATAAACTATAAATCATAAATGGTGATAATCAGAACAAGACAATTAAGCCAGACTATAAAGATAATATTTTTGAGAGCAGTCATTGTTCAAAGCCCTACAGAGAGATATAATACATATATCACTGCCATTATAAAATCATTTGTTTTCCAATTAAAACAAAAGGTTGGCATAAGCCACGTGTTCTGAGTTGTGGAATACAACCTGCTTAGAGCCCAGCAGGTTAAATTTTAATTTGTAGAACATGGCAAGACATTATAGAAATGTGCTAAAAGAAGTTGCTATGGATGGTTTACTCTAGCACGGGAGCCTATTACGCAAGAGTTTAGTGTCCCAGACATTTCTTTTTTTTCCTTCTGAATCTTATTTGTCTTCAGACGCTGCTATGTGTGCAGTCGAGCTAAAGTTTAATGTAAACAAGCCGCCTACTTTCTTTCTGTCCACTCAATAATAACAGTTGTAGAGTGTGGTGAAGATTTGTTCTTGCTGTGAATCGATGCTAATCACATCATCATGCTGCCCCGTCCCTCATTCTTCTCTCTGGGGCTTCACACTCCTCTCTGGCCTCCTTGTCCTCGCCCGCTGCTTCTCCTGCTCCATCTCTGTCGCTCCCCTCCTCCCTTCTGTCTCCCTTCATCATAAGCCATCTGAGGCTGCTTGCATGTAAGCCAACTCTCCAGAAGGGTCAGCACCATGATGATGCTGATTCTGGAGTTGACACCAAAGTAGAGAGCTCCCATCGCGCATCTTTCATCCATTATTTGCTCACCAGCTGTGACTGATGACTGTTTTTAACATGTTGTAAAGCAGACTTTATGTGAAAACCTAATTTACTTTGGATCAATAGGACAAGTGAGATAACACGCTTTTCTAGAGTGGTTAGCTCTGATCCTTGCATACGTAACAGTTAAAAATGACCTTGTTACAGTTGACCACTCCACAGGAAACCCTAATTTATTTTTCAGCTGCAAATCTCAGCATCCTATAAGCATCTTTTACGTTGATAAAAACTTCTTATACAGTAGCTGACAGATTGATTCCTTTTTCTGAGCTATAGTGTGACCCTGAAGATCTCCATCCATCCATCCATCCATCCATCCATCCATCCATCCATCCATCCATCCATCCATCCATCCATCCATCCATCCATCCATCCATCCNATCCATCCATCCATCCATCCATCCATCCATCCATCCATCCATCCATCCATCCATCCATCCATCCATCCATCCATCCATCCATCAAGTTTAGTTTTTGGTTTCATCAGAGATGGACAAAAAACTGAGTACTGGAAGCTGGTGGACCACTTTGTGACATAGAATGGAAAACACGGGAGATTATTGTAGATTTAAAGGAAAACTGGAATGGGTCAAACTCTGTTACCATCATTAAAGAAAAGGAGATGGTGGAGTATAAATACCCTCATTTTCACATATGTAGCAGACAGTATTGCTTGAGAAAGCTTAGGTCCTCCAGTATTAGCAACTTAATGCTGCATATATTTTATAAAACTGTTATGCAGAGTGTGATGTCTTCTGTCCTCATCAGTGTTAGAGGAATTGACATAGATAAGCTCAGCAACCTCATTAAGAAGGATGGTTCTGCTCTCAGAACTTCTCTGGAATGTCTGGAGGGAAGTTTAAAAAAAGAAATGCCTCACAATATATAGAAGAACATTATGGACAATTTCTAAGCATTGCCCTCATTAGACTTTTGTAAAAAAGAGTGTCTTCATTTAGAGGCCTCTCCTGACCTGCTGTAAAGCAGACCACTACAGGAAATCCTTCCTGTCTGCAGCAGCTTGTTTAAGAAATCTCTTTGAGTAATACCACATTTGTTTTCTATTTGGGATTAATAAAATGTTTATGAATTACATTGAATTGAACTAAATGTAATCTAGTTAATTTATGCAAATTAAATAGCAAAAAAAACCAAACAGTAATTTAAATTAAGCCATATAAAGGCTTAAATCCATTTACATACATTTCAATCGGATTCTAACTAAATGAGAAAATTGCTTTGCTCGACCTTTCCTCTGTACAAATCTATAATTTCATATCTATATATGAAATTTTAAATGTTAGTTTTATAACAACATAAAGTTTACTGTCATACTCTTCCTGTGTTTTATAACGTCCTCTTCCTGGAGATTTCAAGTCATCTCATGTTTGATCTGATACCCTTATATAATGAGACTGTTGTATTTCTACTAAACATTAACATAAAACTTACAGTATATCAGTCCATGTTTTAATGCTTCTGAATATCCCACATGAAAAAAAAAGAATAATATATTTGTGTATTAGCAAAACACATAACTATTTTAATGACAGATCTTCATTTATTTTTGCAGTGCTGGTTTTCTGAAAAAATAAAATAAAAATTGGCTAAATAAATATCCAATACTGACTGCTCTCAGTCAGAAAATTTGTCTTATTTCTAAATTCCAAGCCTGTTATCATACTAATTATATTTGACCGTATTTTACTGCTTGTGTAAAATTAACTCAGCATTTGGCCTTGAAGTTCAATGTTTGGACCTCTAACTTTCTCGAATTAACATGCCTGAAAGGTAGCGGAAACGACAGGAAATTGAGGGAGATAGACCGGAAGGCACACCTAATAACTTATGTAGCATAGTAATGGTTTTTGATACAGTAAGGGTAATTTTTCTTTCAATGTAGAAAGGGGGGAAATACATTTAATACTTCTTTTAAAATCTAACTGACTAATTGGTTAAAAATACATCAAACACCTAAAGGATTTTCAGGGTTTGTCTTTTTCCTTTTTAGGCACTTATCAGAGCGTTTGACATTCATTTACTGTAACATGACATAGGTCCAGTTAGGTTTCAGTTTTCCAAGAAATATCAGTGCCCCTTGTCGGAAATTGATACAGATAAAACTCTTGGATTTCTGGAAAGGCTTCTATTCATGCAGACGCAGGTGTAATGTGATATATTTATTCAACTGACTCATCAATACAAGCTACAGCATCATTTGTGTACAAAAGAGTGACCTTTTGGCTGCTGGCTTTGTTCTTACTAAAAATATAATGTTCTCTATCTCTGTTTGCCTGTGTGCTTACATTTCTGTGTGTATGTTTGTGCATGTGTCCACAGCTCCAGCTAATGCACAGATTGTGCACTCCGGTGCAGCATGTAACGTCAAGGACGATAACATAAGCGAGAGAATTTACACCATCAAAGAAGGAGACACACTAGTGTTGCAGTGTATTGTTAAAGGACACCCACGACCACAGGTAAGCTTCAATCACACCTGCTGAATACTTTTTGTGTATGTAAGCAGTTTAAGATGAATTTTCATTCCTTACAAACAAAACTTATACTTAGTGTCGAGGGAAATTTGGAATCTGCTTAAAGTTATCCTGACAAAATCACAACATTAGCTTGTTGGTAGTCTAACATTACAGATTTCTCTAAAATGATAGGCAGATAAAATGTTTTTTGTTGTGTTAAGCTTACTTGATGTAAGCTTTCAGTGTTTTAGCTTAAATGACATGTTAAAATACTTCATGCAAGCTTTTTGACAGCTGATGTACAAAACTCCTGTGTTGTTTTATGTATGAAATTACATAAAACGTTGCAAGGAACTGGAGTGAAGTAATCACTTTCAAGATAGCTGGTGACTTTTATTTCAAAATGGATGGTAATGTGGTAGATAGAGTCATACATCACTTTTCATTCATCTTCTATATAGAGAGAATATTCAGTCTGCTTTGATCAGCCCCCATATCCTGTCCTTCCTGGAAAACTCAATATTTAGGAATGTCTGTCTCCTAGTCTTTCTCGTTTATCAGTCTCAGATTTAAGTTTGTTTTTAGAGTTAAATATAGCAAAGCCTGAGGTCTTATCAAGTTGCTGATGTTGTTAGAATACAGGAACACCTTTGTAAAGCTTGCAGAGCTTAACTTTGTTTCCATGGTGCTGCTGCTACATGCCAGCACTTTAAGGTAAAAAAGCTGGTGTATAGAGAGCTGAAGGCAGGGTGGGTGAGTTCTACGATTAGAAAGGCCCTACCATTGGCAAGCAACATGTCATGATGTACCTGTGAGTAATTACAGTGTTTACAGTGTCAAAGTGGCTCAGTTTGTGTTTATCCTCACTATTTAATTTTTCACTCACTATATACTAGAGTGGTTACTTCAGTGCAAAACTTGCCATTAGACTCTCAGCTGAACTTTTGTGAATCCTGTCTCTGGCCTCAGTCTGTTGTCATGTTAACAGCACTGTCACAGCATTCGGTTAGCGCTCTGCAAATGGTTTTCATGAGTTGGAACAGCAATAGAGCAGAGAATGTGCTTTCTGGCTTAAAGGTCACAGGTTTAATTCCACAAAACAACTCATTGGATAAATGTGCTCTGTGCTGTTAACAATTGAATCACAGCCATTGCCTTGAGCAAGGTTAACTCTGCCACTGCTAATACTTAATCTATAACATACAGACATACAGTTCTGAAGAACACAATAAGAGCTGATATATAAAGATAAATTGAATATCAGCAAAGAGAGATCTGAGGGAGGGTTTGTTTGATTTCTGCTTCCACATCATTGAACAGACCTCTGTCCATTTTTAGCCTTTTTAGACCATATGGACATGTTAGATTTTACCCGGTCTAATAAAAAATACAAAAACAAAAAAAAGCAGCCTTTTTACACAATATTGTACTCCCCACTAATGTTGCACTTTAAAAGGCACACTTTTCTAACACCAAGATGGAGTGTATGTTGTCAAGAAAGTTATGGAAACTTTCCTTTGGGATTTAGGCATATATTGACATTGTTATGTCATTAATTTACTGCAGATTTCTTAGTAGTACATCCGTGGGATAAATCTGTTCCACCACATTCTGAAAATGCTTCACTGGTTTGATATCCAGTGACTCATCAAGCTATTAGAGCCATTGTTATGTTCCAAGAACCTGTTTTTATATGTACCAAACCTTACAACACTGTGAATTATAATCAGACCAACGTGATCAACGTGACCATCTGTGGTCATACAGGGACAGACAGTGCCGACAACAGCACTGAACTAGGCTTAAACATTTTGAATGGTGCACGACTGGTAGTAAATGTCAGGTTGTGTGCAGGTTTTTGAGGACCCAACTGCAGAGTTGGAAGGAGGCAGAGATGAGTTTTTGCTGATTAAATGCTGATCCATAAGCAAACAGAAGCCAAGTCCAAAAACAAAATACAGAAAACCAAACACTAGAAGATGCGAGGGAAAACAGACATAGGAAGCAAAGAAAGGATGAATAACCAGCAAATACTAACTGAACAGGAGGAATATATATGGCAAACAACAAAGATTGGGGTAATCAACTGATTGGAAGCAGGTGTGGACAGAAGAATCTAGAAGGGAGCTAGGGCAAGGTGACTGACGCAAGAGGGTAACGGTGGGTAAACAAGAAATACATACTGTAAGAACTCAAATACAAGCAGAAAACAACTCAAAATGGTAATAAAACCAATGAAAACACAAAAGGAAACTTAAACAGAACCAAAATATGCAATACCCTGGCAATAAAGGTCCAAATGAAAGACTCCCCCACACTATCAAACTATACTATAAGGCAGGATGGATACATGATTTCATATTGTTTATGCTAAACTTAAACTCAGCCATATAAATTTCAATGCTAAAATCAAACCTCTTCTAAACCTTTTAATAAAAATTCCAAATCTCTTATTGTTCTGTTCTCATGACTAATTATTAATTATCGCCTTAGCTTCCAAATTTAGCAAACAATACTGGCACCTGATAAGGTCTTCTGATGTTGTAGCCCATCTGCTTTAAAGTTTGATATTTCTTTGTGGTAATTTAAATAACTGCTGCCTTTGTACCATTTCAAGAAGGCCTGCAGATTGTTTTGATATCAACAAATTATATTTTCTCATCAGTAAATATTACTGATGTGGATCTTTTTTAGACCCTTATCTGCAAGAGAGATAACCGAGCATTTAAACCCTGGTTTCTGAAATATTCCAGGGGATCCATTTGAAATTTACAACATGCAGCATTTAAAACAACTTGAATACTATTTGTCCTGCTGCTCAATTTGAATGGTTTTGGTATCTCCACCACACCTTGATACCTAAAAACATTGAGATGTTCCCATGAGGTTGGCTTATCACTGTACATTTTAACAAGCCTTTAAGCAGTTGTAAAAACTAAATAGGATAGTGAGTTTTTATCACAGCATTCAGGCACTAACAAACTACGAATATACAGCTGTAGGCTATATATGTCCAAACATATATGAATACAAAAACGCATCCAGTTCACACATTCACAAGAAATACAGTCTATATACATGTAAACAAAAGGCGCACAAAACATGACCAATACTTGGGCACTGTTTTATTCATGGTGATATGATGCTAGTGGACATCCACCCATGAGGAAGACTGCTTTTCTCACCTCACACAATTCCACACAGATACACACATCCCCTCTGCAGATACCTCTTTTCACTTCATATCTGTCTCAGGAAAATCATGCACACATGCTCTCACACATAGCAGACATAGCAGGCATGGGAAGCAGGAGTTCACTCCAGGAAAGCAGAGGGGTCCAGGATTACAAGTGTGTGTGTGTGTGTGTGTGTGTGTGTGTGTGTGTGTGTGTGTGTGTGTGTGTGTGTGCGTGTGTTTGTCGGGGGGAGAAAGTAAGTTAATTTGCTTCTGTATCTATGTTCAAATTTGCCTTTAAAGATAAGGCTATACATGCACCTCCACATATTAAAACATAAAATTTTCAGCCATGTGCCCTGAAAAAACAATCAACTTTCTGATTTTTTCAGAGTGGGGGAATATCAATCAATACACCGGATGCACCACAAACTACACATACAAAACAAGTTTATTTCCCTGGAGCAGTTCAAAGATGTAGGAAATTGCGTCAGTGATTGCTTATTCTCTGGGCTGGAGTTGGGAGTGTATTTTGAATAATGATTGCACTGGTCACATTGTCAGAATGTAAAAAAAATATATCTATATATGATGTGTGCACACTGGATTTACCCTGCCTCTGGCAAAGAGATGCTGGCTGAGCGACTGTGTCTGCTGGCATGTGCACATGTGTATGTACAAGTTTGTCAGTGACAAACTGTGCATGAAGGCTTACAGTAACAAACAAAAGCAAGCAGAGTCAAAGAGATGGAAAGCTGAGTTTTCAGCAGTGGGATCTTCCCTGCAAATTGTTGCATTTAGACACTATGGAGGGTTGCTGAAGTACCACACTTTGATTAAGTAATTTATGCGTGTGAGAAGTCAAAATGAGCCATACTGACATGGTGCTTTGGCATCTCTATATGGGTGTGCATAAATAACATAAGGATAGTATTCTCATACAAATAAAGAAAAACTTAAGGTCAAAATATTTGTTGTGCAATCAGCTGCTGCAATAGCAGCAGCTATGCAAATGCTTATGGATATGTCAGTATCATAACACCCTTTTATAAAGTCCACAATTTCTTGGTGGGCTTTATATCCAGTATATCTTTCTGGTGACAGTAGAAGCAAACAGTGTGATGACCTCTGTCCAGCACATTCTGCTTGAGTAGCACACTGCAGTATTCTCCCCTTAGTCCCTTTGGGCTTACAGAGTTTCCACTGCATTCCACTTGCTGCTTTGAAAACCTGATCCCTGTCACCTCACCGTCTCCTTGAACATGTTTACAGTTTATAATACCGTGTCTTATATTACTCATGAACTCATCATTGTGTTTTTATTAGTAGTATCAAACTATTGTTAATGCTTTTGCTCTGTTGCTGCTTACGTGACACACATAGTACAAATCTCAATAAGGAACCTTAGAGGGGATGCTGCTTTGACATTAAATGAAAATCGCCCTCAGCTTTCCAAAAGCTAAACAACACATAAAAATAAGAACAAGTTTAGTTCTGGATATTAGGTAATGCTGCTCTTCAGAAAACATGTTGGCTTTCTCTTGTGCCCATAAGGGAAAGTTTGCTCGCCTTAAGTTGTGAAAAAGTAGTGCATTGATCCTGAAGTGCTGCAAAGACTTTAAGCATGTTGATTTTCTAGTTGCAAAATTGTGCAATGGTGTATGTAAATTGCTGAAACTTTTACCGTCCGGTTGGCACTATGGAGCACTATTTTCTAAGACCATTTATTGGAGTAACTTCAGGAAACAAGCAAAAAGCTGCTTTGTCTCACTCTCGTTAAAACGAGGAGGACCTGCTCAGATGAAAATGTACTGTTTGTTAACTTTATTAAAGAAGCAAAGAAAAATAAACAACATAGAAACATTTTACTTGTCAAAAATGTATTGTAAGAATCTCTAGTGGTCAACAAAAAATATGGGTGCTCACTCACCCATTCTCCACACTGTGATAAGTAATATGCCAAATTGCAAATGTATATCAACATCTAGTTCACCTACAGTATACATCCACAAACAAACAACAACAAATTCATAACAAACAAAAACCCAGAGAAATGAACATCAAGTTATTTCTTCTTTAATGGCTCCTACATTATTCACTATAGAGACAGTTTCCCAAGCTGTAAATCTGATAAACACCAAACAGTGGGAAAGTGGTGGCCTTATGGTTAGAGAGCTTGTATTCTTAGAAGGCTGCAAGTACCCACTTCCCTCCTGCCACTCTGGGTCCTGAACATGAACCATAGCCCCTGATTGGCCCTGACCTGCCCATTTCCTTCTAAGGATTTGTTTACACCTAATACAAACAAGGCACATTACAATTTTGCATTTCTCACAACAAATCATGCAGACTAGGCAGCGAAATTTCAGTAAGCTCACTTCACCGCATCCTGAAACAGAAGGAGCTTCAACAGCATCCGTCTGTCTAAGTCTCCATGATTTTACCTTGGTTTAAGTGAGTGAGTCACAGGGTTTTTTTTTATTTTGAAAGCCGAGTAATGGTGCCAGTACCCCTGGGTCCACCAGATCCTCCAGAGATGTTCCCAGCTCTGCAAACACACCTGCTCCTGGAGCTGCAGCTGGACAACGGTCACCTCTTGCAGTACTAAATCTGTCCAGGACCCATTATCAGGACCTGCTCTCCTGCCTCAATGGACGAATCAAACTTCAATGTGGTTTTGAAGGAAAAAATCTCTGCTGCGCTTAGCCTACATCATTGTCACATTCAGTCCTTAATTAGTTAACATGAGATCAATGGAAAGAAAATTTCAGATTGCTGAACTTTTGCTTTGTGCATTCACACTTCCACGGCACTATTTGCAGTGACACTGTGCTCTAATAGCCTAATTTGTGTGCCCCTCGCATTGCTTCAAGTGCATCTTTTGCATAGTTGGCTGTTAATTTGTTCCTGATCATGCCTTGACATAGGAATAACACTTTGACGCGCTCTATTGACCTTGTTTGTGTTTGATGTCAATCCACATTTAGAGATAGGTGAAATGCAGAGGTTGAATTCCCTTTGAACTGAGAAATAAAGTTGATCATCCCTATTCAGCCAGAATACCCAGATCGATCCTAATAATAATTTACACAAATCAAACCTTGTCTTCTTATATTGCAAGGGGAAAAAAAGAAATATATTTCCATTAATCAGTTTTTGGATAGTGTACCTAAATGTCATCACTGAGAGCATAGTACAGCCAAATTCAAATTCATTGTCGTATGCACCAACTTGGTCATTAAAACCTTCTCTCTTTCCACCTATTTGACGGCAGATATTTAACAGCTGAAAAAGAAAAATGTTTTTCTGTCAAACTTCACAACAGTTTTTTTTTTTTTTGTTAATTCCTGCAAAATACAATTTTTAATATAAAATTTGCATCCTGTGTCAACAACAGCCATGTCTCCCTCCGCGGCGGAGGGAGACATGGCTGTTGTTGGGCTCGCTGTCTGAATGACGGCGCGCACTGATACGAACAGAGAGAAAATAGGACCAATTGATAACGACGTGTGACTTTTTCCACTACAATGTTTTTGGGATGCAAAAATATCGCTCTTTTGAACACATAATGTTTTGGGAAGAGAAACGTTTTATTTCGCTGGCTCTAAAAACCTGTCGGACTACTTTCGGCTTGACCAAAGCTGGACGATAACTCTGCTCACAGGACGCTGCCAGGGGTAAGTCAGTGTGATTGCATGCCGCTGGTGATGGGGATGCCATACAGATTCATGTCAAAAATACCGAACTATCCCTTTAAAGCTTGACGACCTTTTTCCTCCTCTCGGAATCCGCAATGAACAGGCGTTGCATATAGTGTAAGCATTGTCATTTTCTGCCAATGTGAAGAACGACCATACTGGTGAAGGCATGTTTGTCTACTTCCCCACTCACTGGCTGCATGCATTGGATGTGACGTGCCACTGCGCGTCATGGCTTGTGTCGTCAAAATAAAAGTCGTTACTCTTGAAAGCAGTTTCCGCGTTTTTATTAAATTATCGGCTATTTTTATCGGGAAAATATGGCTATCGGGCCGATAGAAAATAAGCCCAAATCGGCCCGATAGTTTAGGTGACCGATATATATCGTGCATCTCTAGTTTAGAGGTTGGTATTTATGGTTTAATATTTTTTTTTCCCAATAGTTTGGCTAAGACTGCAAGACATTACAGTTAAGCAACAGAAAGATATACTATTCTTAAAAATAAACATAAAATAAAAAACAAGAACAAAAAACATTGTGTTTTTTTTTTCAATACTAGGATATTGATATTTACTACTACTCTTGTAGAGTCAACTATAAAACAAATAATTGAATAACAGTATAAATAAGCTGAAGTGATTGTAACATTGATGCATACCTGAGAATACTAATATATTTTTTTGGTCTTAATTGGCTATATTGCTGTTCTGACCCTTTCTGTTCCTGTTCAAAGTAGCTATTCCAACAGCTGAAGAATTTGGCTAAATGATTAAATGAAAAAAAAAACTTCACTCCTCACTTTTATGAAGTGATGAAATAAATTTTTTTTTGATAGTTCTTAGAGTGAAAGCTTCTTATTTTTTTTTTTAAAGCCTTTATTTTAGCAATAACAAAAATAAGACTGAAAATAAAGGTAACAAGTCTGAGACTTGTGTCCAAATAACACTCAAGATCTCAAGGGACATCAACATTCTCTTAACAATATATTTTGGTGTGTTTCTTTCTTGGCAACTTGTTTTTTTTTATGTTCTACTAAAAACAACTTCTGTCAGAATAGCAAAAAAAAAAAATATATGTATATATAAAAAACTTTAGTGCTCTATATAAATCAGATTAACAATTTCTAAACAACGTAGAATCTTTTATAAGTCCCTGGTTTCTCTCTTTGGAATGGGAGCTGCTCATGTCCCACATCCAAATGGGTCTATTTAAGATTGCAGGAATATGATGTAGAGGGACTGATTGTTCTTTGATTTTTTTCTAGATTCTCAGTAAAGGACTAAACCACTTAATACCTCTATGTAGCACATTGCTGTTTAATGTGGCATGCTTTAAAAAAAATAGAAAGGAATCAGTATCCTCTTATATTAAGATGATCATCTCTTTCAATCTTTGTACTCTTCTCTTTCATTCTCTACCAAAGAGGATCCAATTTAGCCATGGTCAGGCCAGACCAATAAATGGCTGCTTTACAGAAAATGAGTCTGATTGAGGATTTATCCAATCTTTTATCAAGACTGATTGTTTACCTTTGCCTGAGCCAGATTGGATTGAAAAAAAGAGCTCTCGCCTTCATCCGTACAGAGGGGAAAAAAATCCAATCATTTCTCTTTCTGTCTTTCTTTCTTCATTTCTATATCTCACTTTACCTTCATATTGTCTCCTTTTTATCCTTACCACTCCTAAAGTACAAAGTCATCATGTCTATTTGTTTAGATCTTTCCTCTTTTTCCCATATGTTTTTTTCTTGATATTTTTCTCTGACTTTGTCCATGTTGAGTTTTTTGGTGTATTTCAAGCTTCTTATCCTTCTAAACATTAGTAGTGGTACGAATAATTCAAATGGTTAAAACAAGTCTGTTAGAGAGAATTTGTGAAAAATAAAACAGTGTTGTGCAAGTTTTTCAGAAGATTATGAATAATTAAATTAAATAACTAGAACTGAAAATTATAGTTAAGCCGGGCGTACACTGTGCGATTTTTTCCGCACGCAGATACTGCTCACACTGTACTACTAAACCCTGCGGTTTAGTCCTACATTTTGAGCTCACAGCTCACGATTTATGTGCGGCCCGACACTCTGATGCGATCTACCTGCTCACACTGCACGACTAAAAAACAAGTCGGACTGAGCTCTGCAGTGAGATGGAGCTGCTCTGACTCGTCTATCCGAAAGCCAAACAAATAGAAGGGGAATATGAAGCGCACTAGAGTGAAACGCGCTGCCTTGGCAACCTTGTGCAAATTTGTGCTGAAAGCCTTAAAAAGAAAAGGCAACAAGGTTTTTGGAAAAATCACATGGCTGGGCAAACTTGGCTACTAGGGTCTGTCAATTTGACAGACAGAACTGCATTTCACTCATTGCATCCCCGCCATGCTTCTGTGCTTACAGAAGAATCTTTGTTTGTGCATGTGCACTGAGCGATTTGCCCACGACGGACCTCACAATTCCAGATCGGGATGTGGTCGTCAGAGGCTGATCGCCTCTGAAAGTCAGCCCGATTGAAAGATTCTCACACACAAAATACCACAGGTTAAATACAATGATATCTTTATTAGCTAATAATTACACAGTATTATTATATATAGTTACTATGCAGACATCAAACACTATTGTATACTGTATGTTAAAGGAATAGTACACCCAAAACATGATTAGCCTTCATTTTCTACTCACCCCCATGCTGAACAACACTCTGGAGTACTTTTTTGATATCTCAAATGCATCTGGAGATCTGGGAGGCTTCTTGCTGTCTGCTGACATTCAAATAATGGAGGTCCATGGCGCCCGAGGCAGAAAGGTCCATAAAAGTCCACAAAAAACGTGTCAATATTCCTCCATACTGCTCGTCCAATGTATTCCAAGTGTCCTGAGTGGGTAGCATCCAGAATTTACTCGAAACGAAGTCATTTAGAATGTTTTTAGAGCATAAACAGTAGTGTATAGGATTTCCTGAAAGCGCGTTCACGGCGCTACGGAAACCGCGGCAGACCAACCCAGACGAAAGTGCGCATTCAGCTCAGCAAAGAACTCATGCTCTTCCTCAACACTGAAGTCCTCAGACATTTTTCTTTCGTTGTTTCTTTCTTTGCACAGGTAAACAGCACATTTCTTCTTCTACGCTTGCATTATTGGCAGAGCAGACGCTGAATGCGCACTTTCATCTGGTTTGGTCTGCCGGCTTCCGTAGCGTCATGAACGCGCAGGTGCGCGCTTTCAGGAAATCCTATACACTACTGTTTATGCTCTAAAAACACTCTAAATGACCTTGTTTCGAGTAAATTCTGGACGCTACCCACTCAGGACACTTGGAATACATTGGACGAGCAGTATGGAGGAATATTGACACGTTTTTTGTGGACTTTTATGGACCTTTCTGTCTCGGGCACCATAGATCTCCATTATTTGAATGTCAGCAGACAGCAAGAAGCCTCCCAGATCTTCAGATGCATTTGAGATATCAAAAAAGTACTCCAGAGTGTTGTTCAGCATGGGGGTGAGTAGAAAATGAAGGCTAATCATGTTTTGGGTGTACTATTCCTTTAAAGAATAACAACCCTGGTCAGTAAGCAAATTATAGTTATAATCATTCAACTCATAATAATTAATTAGTTTTACCTTTGATTTGACTGACATATTAATTACTATGACTTCCAGTTCTAGTTATTTAAAATATCCCTCAGAAACTTTTTCACAGTGATTTTCTCAAGAAAAAGAGCTTATATTCTTATTATCAAACGATAACAAAAGCTGATAAGGAGATTATTGGTGTGTGTTAAAACTGATTACACCCTTTAATACCACAACAGCGAGAGATTGATCTATAAGTATAAATCATGGCAGCCTATGTGTAATTCTGTAAATAATCCTATGTTTAACTTTTAGGTAACAAGACAATGTTGTTGGATTGATGATTTGCTTTCACTTCTGATTCATAAGCAATTAGTCCTATGCCTCCGGCGCCTTAGCAGCTGGTGTTTTCTTAACAGCCCCGGTGTTACGGCTGTAACAGGTATAAGATGCATTAACCCCTAAAATGAGTCCAGATTAAATATTTTCATTAAAAACAGTCAGATTTGTTTCTACTTTATTCCTTGCAATCCAATCATCCACTACGACCTGACAATGAGTAAAAAGAAGTAGGAAACTAAAAAACTGATTATTTGTGCGCACACATGGTACTGCGACTGCACAGCTACGTTCACCTCAGGCATTGATGGACTGGGAATCCAGGGCTGTTGGCCAGCCTCATTCAGTACTCATACAGGTTAATCATCTCATTGTCTCAAGAAATCTATAACTATTTTCTCGTGATAACAAGATATTAATCAGGTTATCTCGAGAAAACAATTAATTGTTTAACCTTGATGATGAGATAGTTATGTCATTATCTCGAGAAGTCAAAACAAAAAAACAAAAGTCGAGTAGGAGACCCCTCTGGGCTTCCGTAGATATGACATTAATCTGATCAGACATATATTTGGTTCTCTGATGTAGGATGTAAACTGAGGATTGAGTATGGCCTTGATTTTGTAAGTAAATTCATGAATTCTCAATCTACTGCTCCAAAGTGGTCTGTTCTAAGTTTCCAAAATATGGAGAGATGCTGTTCAGTTTTGGAACACTATCACCTGCTACCTTACTACCTATCAACAGGGTGGCCTTTTACCTTAGAGTTATGGTACAACTGCCTTTAGTGATTAAAAGTCAGTGTCAGTTTAAAAGATTTGGTTTGTTACATCACAAAATTTGGCAGCATTGTCAAGGTTTAAATACTTTTGCAAGGCATCAATTTTTATTTATTTTATTGATTAGATCATTGATTATTTTCAGTTTTCATAATTTATCATTTGAAGTATAACATAATGTCTAAGCCTAATTCTTTTAAGTATAACATAATATTATACTTAAGATAATCCTCTGATAAAGTGCTTGAAACATTTTTCTATGTGGCAGACAGCTGGGCTTTTAGTTATCAAAGCACCTTTTCCCTCACCTACAAAACTCATTTTACTTCCAGACATAAGCCATGCACATGCTCTCATGGCTTCTTCAAGAAGACAAGAGGAGAGTAAATGGTTTTTCTGAAAGTGATTCCTACCTCCCTATTATTTATTCATGGGTCTGCTGGTCATTGCAACCTTGAGACTCGTGTGATAAATTCTCTACAGGGGAATGGTGGAAGAAGCTGTAACTGGGAAGAGTGGAGAGAAGAAGTGGAGAAGCGCGGTCTAGAATATGGGTTTGGATTTCTGTCCTTGAGGAAAGAACGAAGGGCGATCGATATTGAAGCTGAGAGTGAGGCTGATCGGGTGGCACCACGAGGCTGCACAGGCACTCAGCAGGAACACAGCCTAGACATAAACAAGGTCACTGCTGGACCCTCCCCAGTAGAAGAGAAAGAAGCTAAGGGTAATATCAAGTGAATCAAAGTTCAAGAGATGATTATAAAAAGATGTCTGCAAATGTGTTTAAACTTTCAATTGAAAGAAACAAAAAGTTAGTTTTATTTTTATAGTGCATTCGTCATGAAGGAAGATTGGCTTTTAAACAGAAGAGAGAAGAAAATATGTGCTACCAACAGCCTCAAGATTTTCTTCTGGAATTTAGATTAGTTAAGAAAAAAAAACCATGAGATGTTTTTCATTTTGATTTTAAAAAAGGTTCATATGAAAGCAAACTCTAAAGAGAAATATAAAAAACAAAAAACATTGTTTACTACTGTGTACCTAGTTTGCTGATCAGTTTTAATGTTTATTTGTCATATTCCAAAGTTCTCACTCTTTAAAACAAACAATAAAGAAATGCTTTTTGATTCATATTTTTAATGTAGTTATTATTGGAAATGTACCAAACATGAAACATTGGATCTGTTCTATAAAGGCTAAACTTGATAATTTAAAAAAAATATAAAAAGAAAAAAGTTTTATTAGTTTCAGAGTTTTTTTGTAAGCTATTTTACATATGGTAGAAACATCTTTAAGATTACCGGTACTCCTTTTTCATTACGGACTATTGCCTCCTATATTTAGGAATGTTCAAATGACTTAAATTCAGTTTATTTACATAAGGGCAATTCGCAACACTTCATCTCACGGAGCATTTCAAAGACAGTTCAGTCAGATCATACAATCAGATTGGTAAAAATAATAATAAAAAAATAAAAAAAGCTGCTTTCTAGCTCTAGCACAGTACACTAGCTACTCCTGGATAAGCATGTAGTGACAGTATTTATTCGCTTGCATTGTATAATTTACTCTACAGCAGTCTCTCACATTGGACATGTACACAGTGGCAGTGGAAATAATAAAAAAAAAAATCTGTTTTAAACAAGAAGAAATCCCCAGTAGAACCAGGCTCAGTGTGAGTGGCCTTCTGCCAAGGTCGAATTGGGATTCAAGGTGACAGAAGCAGACGTAAGGGATACAAAAGGCACTGATTCATAAATATTATCTATTAGAAAGAATAATGATAAACTAGTTCCATATGTGACTATAAAGAAAACACTTCCGCAGACAAGTAATGAGCCAGTTGAGAAAGGGGAGAAAAAGCCTGTACAGATAGTCACAGCTCATAGCTATGTCTACAAGAGAAGTAGGACTAAACACTGAAAAACAGCCCCAACTCTATCATCTGGTGTAGCCCAACTGCTATTTCTTTCCAGGATGCTGTCACAGCCAAACAGCAACAGACCACATGAAGCCACTATGATGTGAAAAATCAGACAGAACATGAAGTTAGGGTTGAACTTCCAGCCTTGGGTGTCCTAGTGCCAAGTGCACAGATGGACGTCCTTAAGCTTGAACATGTTGTTCACTATGGATAATACATTACTTGCACAGAAGTCCTATAATGAAACACCAATCAGGTTCAGCCGTCCAATTGTCATTGTTGTCTTTCCCCAATTGGCGTTGAAGTCAGTCAGTAGAATCTTGGAATCCTAGGAGGGAATCAAAAGGAATACTTCCTTAAATAACCTAGTTTGAACTCTACTAACTAGATGAAGGCTTAGATGAAGATAGGAGGTTTGCTTACATTGAATCCTCAGCTAGATCAAAACAGTCCAATCCAAGGTCAAGTTTTATAGGTATCTCAGATGGCGCCTTACCTTCCAGAGGTGAATTTATCATATTTAGGTTCTTTATTTAGGCTATTTATATTAGGTATTTTAGGTTTAGGCAGGGATCATCTTTATAATGGAATCAATATTCTCTAAAATACAATCATACAATCATATTGTTTATATTATAAATATTAGAAACAAATGTTGGCTGGGGACAAATTAGCATGTGAGAAGGGAAAGCTGGAATCAAAATCCCAACTTTCTCATTTCAAGAACTTTACTCTCCACACTTCACTGACTAGAAGAGTTTATTTATGGATTAAATTTAGAAAATAAAAGTAGTTGGCTTGGATTTCAAAAGGCGATTGCTACCTTTAATGTACTCTAAACTTCTAATAACTAGTCTGTAAAATGAGTTTTTAATGGCTCACATGCTTTGATAAACCTGACCTGACAATTGGCTGGCAAACAGTTCCGCTGAAGGTTGGAACAAGAGTGGCTGAGAGTGAATGCTGCATTTACTGTCGCGGAGGAAATAAACTTGTAGTTATCTCCTTTAAGCCTTCGTAAATTAGATTTTGTTAAACTGATTCTGGTCCTCACAGTCACAGAAATGCATCTAATGGCAATCAAGCTGCTGCATGGCTTATGATTACATGTCTATTTGAGCAGAAATCTGAACACAAGAGAAAAACGTTACACAATACATCAATTTTAGAACAAGGTTCAGGATCCTTGACTTTGAAGAACAAAACAACGATCAAATCAAATTGATTTTCATCATAAAAGCTCTTATGTGTTAGAATTGTCCCTGGTTGTTTGACTGAATGTAGCAGAGTCCTTTACATCTTGTCTGTATTTTTGAGTATCTCTGGAGTGTCTGCTGCCGTAGCAACGCACTGTACATGACTGAGTAATCTCTCAAGCTAAAAATAAAAAAGTCCTGCATAACATCTGCATGTATGTACTTGCAACATGAATGACAAAGACTGAAATATTATTGAATTTTCTGGACATGAACAAAAGGCTCTTTGTAAGCATTTTGAAAAGTTGCAATTTTGTTACATTTCATTTTAAAATATGGAGCCTTTCCTATCTTTGCATTCTATGTTCTATTTTTTCTTAATGTTCCAATATTGGTAATTGTTGGAAATAAAGGTTTACCTACACACCCATTTAATTATTTTTTACAAAGATTGCAGTGAATACAAAACTGCATTCAGTCAATAAAGGTGCAGTAGGAGATCTTTTCTGACAATTTTTTTTTTACCATGTGGCTTGAAGATCTCCCCACAGCTGCTTAGCAAGCAGTGAAATAGAAGGTGTGGAAGTGAAACTAAAATAAATGGTCCCCGCTACAGTGTGAAATCAATGAGTATCGTCAACCAATCACAAAACACAGTCCGTTGTACACTATTGGTTCCTGACATGTCAATCATGGTCGTCTGCGTGTCCCTCCCCCCTAGCTGCTTTTGCTGCCTCTGCTGTTATGTTGTTGTTAGCTCGTATCACAAGCACGCGGTCTCGGCTTTTTTCGTTCTCGATCTCATCTGAAACACTTCGACAGACAGCATGCGTGTTGATGTGTTTTGAAGGCTTGGTTTCGAGGGGTGGTCAAAGGGAGAGGCATGGTTGTGTAGGTTCAAAAATTTAGCTTAGGCTACTGGAACTGTTTTTCCAAGATCTCCTACAGCAAATTTAAATGCTTATTACAGCACTCGAGTGGGTAGTATTCTTTTTTTCTTTTTTATTTCTAGTCCATCTAAAATTGTACTGTGGTTTACATTGTTTCCATGTATTTTAAATGGGATGTTGAAGTTATATACGTGATTTATATATGTGATTACCATTTGCTTTAAAATAAAGGTGTCATATAAAGCACAGCGGTTGATGTAGAGAAATGACTATTTGCCATAATCTGGATTGACATTTTTATTTCAATCCATGGAGGGTACCGGTACATTTAAATCTGTTAGTAAAATGGATACACCTATTTTTCCTTTTTTGTTTTTCAAAAGTTGCATAATACAATGCTTCCAAGCAATGACATCATCTGCCTGCACATGACAAAAAGAGGTTGGATGGAGCTGTAATTTCACCATGCTAAGCTTGACATGTGCTAATTACTGTATTAAATGATCATTACAACTAAGTTTCAGCCATCATTGTATCATATAACATAACTGTGGAGCTAAATCGGTCTCAATTTTCACAAATACACATACATGATTCATACATGCATGTGTGTGGATCTTGTCCTGTGCATGTATGAATCACATAAGTATATTTGTGAAAATTGAGACCGATTTAGCTTCATAGGTAGCAACTGATGCTGCAACTTATGGCTGTCTGGATATAAATGAGAGGCATGTAGATTTACTGTTACTTTCTGTCATTCTGTTCTGACTCAAAACATAGTAAAGCACAAGTTGAGAACATATTAAAAAGAGATAAAACTAATGTAAAATGCCTCACTTGTCAATTACTATAACATAAATCAGATGCATTTATTTATTCATTTTTGTTTATGTAGTTTGTTTCTAGCCTTACAGGCAATAATAATGTTTAATTAGTTTCCTGAAATGTAGTAACTGCCTCAATCTCAGAATAGAAATCGATATAAATGAGTTAGGACTTATTTTGTGCGTGATCACTTTGAACATAAACTGATTGAACATGTTTTGAAGGGTTTTATAGAGGGATGGATTGAAGGATGGATAGAGAGAGAGGGAGATTGTGTGTGTGTACAGTTCAATTATTCCAGTTTAATTATTCCTGCTGTAGAATATATATTAGAAATAACCTGTTTTCGTGGATTTGTTATTTAACATTAATCTAATCAAAGCTCATTTCTCTTACTTGTCAGTCCTTTTTTTTCATCACTCTCTTAATCCTTAATTTGCTGAACTCTTCACTTTAATACCTTGCATGGATTTTCCACTCTCAGGTGTTTCCTGTGTTTTCCCTTATTTTGTTGTCTTTGCAGTTGCCTTTTTTGTCTTTTCTGCGTTCCACCTCCTTCCTCCTTTTTTTGAAATTGGTTCTAAAATTTCTTCAATTGTACAGTTTCAGTTCTCTGTCAAGAGAAAATAAATCACTTCTGTATGTTATAACAGAATTCAGTGAATTTGAAAAAAGTCATATGAACTGTGATGCCTGAAATTGTTTTCGTTAAGTACCAGCCTTACTTATTTTTGAGCCATCAAGTTTTCGTTCCACTCTGATATCCAGTTTTCTCGCTGCTTTGCCTCTTTCAAGTGACAGATAATTAAAACAGATATTTCTATGCTGCAATGCTTTTTTGTCACAGTATACTGCATGCCATCTACACATTGTCACATTAAGTATTTTATTGTATCCAGTGTTTGAAAAGGAAGACAGCAGTGATTACATCTGAAGGTATTTATCACTTTCAGCTGCCGTCATTTTCCTGCAATATTCAGCCGTTTTGTCAATTTTGTTGTGATTTCTCCTTTTTTTTTTTTTTTTTACTTTTTCTTTTGCATGCTTCTGCTTAGATCTTGTGTTTCTGTATGTGTGTGTCTGCATGCATATGTGAATATCTAAGGGCAGCCATGTCTGTTTGTAGGTCTGCATCCATGCCAAGTAGTATTCCCCAATAACAGGATTACCATCTTAAGACTTTTCATGGCATATGAGCCAGCTGGATATATAAAGCACTGTAGTGTAAACTCCACTGGCATTACATCAAGAAAAGAGTTAGTAAAATTATATAAGACAGCCCCAGCCAGAACTGTGTGGGTTTCTGGAACGGAGTATAAAGGATTCAAAGATGTTTAACATCCCAGAAAGCAGCTGTGGTCTAGAGAAGGGGAAACCTTGAAAGCGAGGAATTGCTTATAGTGCCGTCAACCCAGGATGAATTTAACTTCTATGATATGATTTTGCTCCACAGTTAAGCTTTATACTTGAATTGTCAAAGTGAATAGTGTAATGTCCGCAAGATGAAAATTTTAAATGAATGTTTGGAACCTAAAGCTAAGTTTAAATGATTAAGCCAAGGGAAATTTCCTACAGTAAATATATTGAAAACTGTCAAACTCATCCCAGTGGTTACAGTATGAGGCAGTTTTACTCAGCGATATTTCCTAGCTTGCATAACCAATACAACTCTGTAGAAAGCCTTCAAAGAGACATACAGTTTTAACCACTGAAAGAACATAGGAGACCACCATGCTCAAATTAGTGCTTATTCTCTCTTGATCCAGCTAATTTTAGGAAGTATATTTTGCAATTGGCAAAAAAAGCTAGACCTTTTAAAGTCATTAATTTTCCAGCTTCACAGAAGAAAACACTTTTAATCTCATCTTGTTTTATGATGTTTATGATTCACAATCTAGAAATTGACATTGCTGATAGAAGATGTTCTGGTTTGTGAACAGGTGTTTCCAATTAACAAACTGCTGCTCTATCTGAATCATAAGCTTACTCTCCAGACAAAAAGAATGTTTCGATCTAAAACCTGCTTTTTGCTAACATGACAGTGTCAAAAGCAAAGCAAAGCCTTTTATATCATGTTAAAATAAAACTAGTCTTAACATTTTAGTAATGTTAAAAACGTTTTACCCTTTATGTGAATAATTAGTTGTAACTCAGATCATGACTTATTCGAGGATTTCTGAGAGAGACCACTTCTTTCACAAATGTTTGTAGAAGCAATTTTCATAGGTTGATTTTATACAGCTGTGACAGAGGAAGAGGAGGGGACACCTGCATTCAATCAAGCACTTTACTGTGGTCAGACAATTAGATTTACTCTGCTTATCTTAGTCTAATACCAATGAAATCTGTCAGATGGTAAATACTTTTTCAAAGCCCTTAAGCCATTCATAGATTATTCTTCCTGGTATGAATAATGAGTGTTTTTTTTTTTTTTACAAATTGGAAGTATTGACTAGATCATAAGGATTTGTGGTGCTGTTTGAGAACACATAGACTTATTAACATCCACCTCATTTTGGGAAATTTTCAACTAATTTGCATATCAAAATGGAAAAGCAAATAACTTAGGAACTGAAAGCCAACATTACACGTGCAATACATTATTTGAAAGCTAACATCCCCTAGTTTCTGAATATAAATGTACATTGGGTGAGTAGAACACAGACCAAGCTACATCAGTTGAAACATGACTCAAAGTTGTTTTTTTTATTCTCGAAAATGATAGGTCTTTTTTGAACAGCAGTAATAAAGACATGCTTGAGAAAAGGCAGTTCTCATTGTATTCTATTTGTTTAACATCATGCCAACCACAACCTCTAGCTACAACAGTTCCAGAGCTGCTGGGCTTTGAACTTTTGGTGTCACCAGCATCTCCAAAAAATCTCTAAATGTGCCAAATGCTTTTACTATGCTTTGCTTTACTATTTGACCCATAGAATAACATTGAAGCATTTTGATGGCCACAAAACATTTATGAAGCAAGTATTTTCCACTTTTTGTCAGAATGAGTGTATATAACAAAATGCAGAATTTATACACCTATAATAACATAAAAATCTATAAAAGATAGTGAAACTGCTGCTTTTCAAAAGCCCTAATGCCTTTTCTGAGCTGTATTTTTTTCAGCCTTAGGCATTGTAATAAAACAAAATCAGCATCAAAACTTTAAAAAAAAATAGGACCATTGCAATCATTCAGCTTGGAGCTGTGCACATTGCTCCAGCCGCATCTGTCTGTGTCTCTCTAAGGGAAGCCTGTAACACGGTTTCGCTTTAGTACTCTTGGCACATGTAGGCTTGTGGTAGGCCACACAAAATAATATAAATATATACAGTGACCGGAAGTGAGATTTCAGCGACTATCTGGCTCATATCGCGTCATAAAAAGATGCAGACACTTTTGCCTTGTAGATAAGAAGACAATGTAAAGAACCATACCGTACATCATTTGCTAACAACCAATGAAAGAGTATTAGGAAGTAAATATTAGCAAGATGCTGAGAATAAGCAATGACCAGATAACTTTTTTGATGTCAACAACCCGACGTTATGGGTGATTGTCTAATCATGGAATATTTTTATTATGAATATGCTGGATTACATTTAATCTATGGACCCTTATGGACGAATGGAGTATAAACAATTAAAGATTGGATTTATAAAACGGCTTCTGGATGCCTTCAAAGGTATGTTGTTTTGGCTGCTTTTTCATGTTTATATTTTGCCATGCTGCTATATCTGTTTTTTTAAATTGTGCTTTGGTGCTCGCTGTGTCCATAAAATGAACTTGATGGTTGAATTGTGGAGAATCTAAGACCAGCAGACCATATCTATTGTTTGAGTTCGAGTGATATCAAGAGAGGGTTTAGAAAAGACAAGACACAGCAAAACAGGGACAGAGCAGGGAGATCAGGGAGTTGCAGAGCAGCAGGAAAATGCGACCGCCTCCTTCAAGAGTCTGAACAGAACAGGAGTTGAGAAGTTAACAAATAAACTGCATTTCTCACTGTTCGCATGGGGAAAAAAAGAAATAAACAAACTGATCTGTCTTTAGGTAATATGCTAGTCTCATTTTTAGTGTTGCTGTTTGTCAGTTCCCAGTTTAACCACAGGTCAAAAGGGCACTGGACAGTTGGATCCTATCGATCCTCTGCAATGTGTCAATCTCTAGTCTCAAGGTCCCAGGAATAAAGTTCATTGGGGGTTAGAAGTGGCAATGTATTTATTACCTTGTGGGGACAGTGTAAAGTCAATTTCCCTGGAATATGCTACTTTGTGGGCCCTTATAGGGACCAGTTGACTGGTCCCTATAAGGGAAAGTTATCTTCTTGGGTTAAAGGTTATGTTTAGAGCTAAGGTGTGAATTAAGTTCAGGTCATATTTAGAGTTAGGTTTGTGTTGTTACAGGCTTGGGGTTAATGTAAAGGTCTGGGTTAAGGCATAAGAAATAAATGAAATACAAAAGTCAATGGAAGGACTATGAAGGGATAGAGGGACATAACCTGTGTGTGTGTGTCTGTGTTGAGGAGTTAAAAAAGGGAAAGGTAGCGAAATACATATATAGGAGAGAAAGATGGCAATGTAGATAAATTACCTGAAAAACAACAGCTTCATTAGGCATGTAGAAGAATAGTAAAAAGAAGAGTTAAAAAAATAAATTAAGATTTGACATAACCACAAGCACCAAGGGATCGGTATAACATAAAGAACCAAAGCATTGCAGTTGGCTTACATATACCCCCTTTCCCTTTATGCTTTTAAAGGTTCTATATCATGCTTTTTACACCTTCAAAAGTCAACTAAAGGCATGTTTGATGAAAAATTGACTTTGGCACTACAGAGTATTCATTTGTTATGAACACTCTGTAGTATTCATAGCACGTTCAGAGAGCTGAATTCAGGATTTTTAAAACATGCATGAATGAAGAAAAATACCACTTTGGGCATAATTTTGCTGAAAGGATAAGATTATAACAGAGTTAAATGCTTAAAAATATACTTTGCATGATACCTGCCCTTCATTCCATACACCCATGTTAAGGGCATATGGTGTAGAGAAATGCTAACATTTAAACCTGCAGTTCTCTAACAAATTTAATGATTTTTTTGTTTTATTTTTAATTAATTTTTTGTTTATTCATTCCACAAGTAGTGATTTTGAAAAGACTTGTTCCTTTGGATAATGTACATTTTGAGAGAATTGCAAAGACTACTCTGCAAGAGAGAGAAGGAAAAGACAAACAACTAAATTTGTGCTATGTAGCAAGGATCACATGGAGTGAAATAGGGACTCATACAGTTTTGGGCTGATTTAACACAACATAATAGGTTTAAGATTTGAGCCAGCATTCTTAGATAGGTTTCAACCCCAAAGATTACTTACTCAAAGTGGCATTGTTAACGCTATAATGCTTTTTGTATATGCAGAGATGCTGAGTTACCTCAAGACAATCCATGCCTGCAAAAGGAGACCATGTGGTTCAGAAAGCTGGGTGCTAAATCCAGAGCTAGAAGGAAATGGTGCACACACATGCTTAGAAGCACACAGAGGGGTGTTAATTCAGCTCAGTTTTATTTTGACACTTTAAAATGTCTGTCCTCCCCAATATTTTAACACTGAAAAGTGACATCCCTAGTTTTTTAGTTTTTCCAAAAAATAAAATTAAAAAGAGTCTACTGGACTTGGTTTCCATGTTTGAAGATGTTTCGTTTCCCATCCAGTTACACATGACAGTCCAAAGTGTTTCATTATGTAAACAATGAGAATTGTATGAAATCCTGCCTCCCTGAGAGCAAATGGAGGAATAGGCAGTTGAATTGGTGAAGCAGTTGGCTGAGTAGGTTCCAAAGAGTGACTGAAGGCTTGAAAGTAAGATTAGAAATAATAGTACTAAACTTTATTTTTTTAATGGTCAGTTTTAATATAATTATTTGAGAAATAATAATTTCTTTTCATTTTTTAATTTCCTTTCATTCCTTTTAATTAAGAAAGTGGCAACATAAAGCAACAAAAAAGACTAAAATTATCATACAACTGTCACTGGAACAGTTGGAAAAAGAAACCTTCAACTCTACAGTGAGCTACAAAATATTTACCTTCTCTCAGAGTAAAGGGTGTAACTTTTTGATGAAAATTGTCGGGGCACTTGTGAGATGGACCTACAGTCACTCAACCCGAACGCTTTCATTAGGTTTTTGTATTTTCCAAAAATTAGCTCAAACATATATTTATTGAATGTTTTCCTATTGGTGAGAACACAAGACAACTATAATACACTAATTTCTATATTTATAGATGTTAGAGAGATGTCTTTTAGTGAATTACATACATAGGGTCCAAAAACATTAATGTATAAAAAAAATAACCAATAACAGCCGATTTCGATGGCAACATCGATATATCATGCATCCCTAGAAGTACAATTGCAATTCCGTCCATCTAGAAAAAAATGGATATACTGCATTTTAAATATAGCTTAGCATATTTTTTCTTTTACACTTTCTGGTAAACTTGGTGATATATTTTATTGCAAGTTGCATATCCCAGGAAATCTGTTTCACCTTAAATCTGCAGCTCTCTGTGCTCTGTTTAAAAATATTTATGAATCTCTTTACTAATAAAATGATGCCAGAAACAAAATTTGAAGATAGGTAGAAGCTCTGCAGTCTGATCTGTTTGTACAAAAAGAAACATTAAACATTAAAGATAACACATTTGATGTTCAAACCAATAATGGTTAGAAATGAATTAATAAAGCAATAAGCCCCAAGAAAATGGGGGTTACAGGGATTTTACCACAGCAGGGCACTGTGTGCAAGTGGCTGCTAGACTTCCCCACAGACAGACCTCAGTCAGTCCGTGTTGGACAGAACACCTTTGATGTCACAACCCTAAGCACAGGAACCCCTTAGGGCTGAGTCTTGATGACGCATGGCTGCGTCCCCAGGTTCACCACATCACATCATCAAGTTCGCAGACGACACCACAGTGGTGGGCCTCATCGGAGACGACCAGAACTACAGAGAGGAGGTGGAGCAGCTGGTGGGTTGGTGCAAAGACAACCTGATCCTGGATGTTGAGAAAACGAAGGAGATTATTGTTGACTTCACGATGAACTGGCCTAAACATGATCCAAATTCCTGGGGGTGCACATCACAGACACCCTCACCTGGACTGTAAGCACCACCTCATTGCTCAAAAAGTGCACAAAAGCACATGTACTCTTTGTGGAGGGTGAGGAGAGCCCACCTGCTCCCACCCATCCTTATAACCTACTACAGAAGAGAGATAAAGAGTATTCTGAGTACCCATAACATTATAAATGACCCCTCACACCCCCACCATGGACTGTTCACCCTGCTACCCTCTGGGAAGAGGCTTCGAAGCACTGGATGCAGGTCCAGCAGATTTCAGAACAGCCATTAGACTGCTGAATGCTGAATATAATGGGATTTTAAAAAAAAGCACTGAATGTTGGAAACTGTAAATCAGAAACCAATCTTACGTTTACATTTTTATCACCATGTTTACATTTTATCAGTGCTGCACTTTAAAAATGGAAATGTCTTGAGCGCTGTACTGAATTTCGTATTGTACATATGTTTTGTATACACTCTGTGTTTACAAAAGAACAATAAAGTCAGTGTTTAACTCTAACTTCTCAAACACTGATCCATCGACCAGTCGCGTACCCAACATATCAAAGTTCATTACAAAGTTAAAAGTTTTAAAAGCATCATCCTTATAATATCAAAAAAGTGAGGACTGATTTTTCCACTATATCAGATTAAGGGGGCAGAAATGTTGTCTAGCTAAACAAATACTACAATCTATTTATGCAAACTACACCCGTTGACATTAGTGCAGGGATATTAAGTGTTGTGGTCTTTCTGGATCTACGTGTGGATACACAACATTTTACAACAGTATGTAATGCGGCTCAGCCAGTGTCATTTAAGAAGAACATGGAAGACCCGTTTTATAGCAACTATAACCATTGGGTAATTTAAAAGAAAGCAAATACAGTTTAACTGAAATAATTTTTTGGGGTATTATATGTAAGCAAAGTATGTTTTTAAATTCTGTTTAGGAAATGTATACATATATTTATGTATGTGTGTATTTAAGAATATATGTGGCTGCTGCTCAAAAAGTCGTAGACTGGAAATAATTGAAAGCAGAGGTGCTTCGGCACAAACTCACTTCTCCACCAGAGACTAACAGTCTAATTGTATCACCTCACACTTATTCTGGACAGGAAAGCACTTTCCTGCTATTTTATTTTTGTTACAATGGTAGTGAGAGGTCAAGGGCTTTTTGACATTCCATTTGAAACAGTTGCCTTAAGACTTTAGAGGACTAAGGGTTGTCTTTATCTCTGATCGTTGGACACTGTCTCTTCCTTTTGAAGAGCTAGAAAGCTAGCTACATGGTCTTTTGAAATAAATGGATGTGTTTTATGCTGTTACTTCAGTGTTTTATGTCACAAAGGGAGCCTGCTCCTTTATGTCTGTAGATATTTTAAAATGACTGTGCTCCCTAATATTTTAATAAATGTCTTAATCCTATTAGTGAAGCAGCCTGTTTAAAGCTAGGACATTTGACATCATCTGTATCAGAATTTTGCCAGAAAAAATTCTGGCAAAATACAATCCATTCTGCAACTTTTTA